>NW_005188579.1:7778-10066 GCF_000239375.1 Pundamilia nyererei
AAATAGAAGAAAATACATAACATTAAACATGTTAACAACACAAAAGCCATATTAAACGCAGACTACTTTAGACCCGGAAGTAGGATTCGTCGCGTCATCACTGAACAACCGGATTCTGACACATTGGCTGCTCTGAATAAGAGGTATGGCAAACCGCATAAACTAGCTCTTATGACTGTTGATGTGATGGATTCACCAGACATTCGATGGGGAGATACTAAAGAATTTGAGATAACTGCCCTGTGAATAAGGTCTCTCATTCGCATGCTCAACACTCTTAGCACAGAATGTGAAACTAAGTTGACATCTGCGTCACATTTGGAGCTACTTCTGAGTAAATTGCCAGGTGAGATGAGATCAGAGATTCGCTGAAAGATGGGCTGCCAATGTGGAATAATGTATACCCTCTTTGACCTGTCAGGATGGCTCAAATATGAGGCCTGGTGTCAGGCAGTCTCCTCCAAGCTTAACCAGTGTGTCCACAAAAAAGTTTCACTTAGGATCTTCTGTCCCCATCACAACAAAGTGATCGTCTTTGTTGCGATAGGGACTTCATGTAAGATCTCCAGATTTGCCACCTAAACTCAGCAACAGAAGTATTATATCTGGACAGCTCCATATAGATTACGCACGAGTTCTCCTTAAGGTAGTCAGCCCCCCCCCCCGGACATTTTTTTTCCCCCAGGGGGAAGGGCCCACTCCTAAGGACCTTGTATGACTCTGTGGTGGCCTCAGCCATCTTTTATGGTGTGGTCTGCTGGGGCCGCAGCATCTCTGCTGGGGACAGGAAGAGACTGAACAGGCTGATCAGAAGGGCCAGCTCTGTTCTAGGATGCCCTCTGGACCCAGTGGAGGTGGTGAGTGACAGGAGAATGGCGGCTAAGCTGTCATCCCTGTTGGACAACATCTCCCACCCCATGCAAGAGACTCTGACAGCAGTGTGGGATGGAAAGATTTTGCAGGTCTTTCCTCCCCACTGCTGTCAGAGTCCACAAAAAAGACTTCAACTGATCAAACTCTCACACACACTCACACGCACACAAACCAAGGGACTATTTTCTGTGGTGGAGACACTGCGTTCAAAGATTCCTTCAGTCATTTTAGTCCTGACCTGCAGCAGATCAGCTACCATTCCAACCCTCCTGCAGCACCACATTTTTGCAGAGTATGGGAGCTTATGTATGAGATTTATTTGGTTAAGACCTCAGTTTATACCACTTTTGGCTCTGGGACAGTGAAAGACCAAGTCCTAAGGCCTGTCCTCACTGAAACTGAGGTCATCCTGAATTCCAAGCCCCAGGGAAATATCTCAGCAGACATTGCAGATCCTCTGACACGCAGTTGCTAGTTGGTGGGGCAGCTGGATAGCTCACTACCCCAAGTTGTGTGTCCCAAATATTGTTGGACTGCAAACTTGTTTGGACTGCAAACCCAAGGAAACTGTCAAAATTCCTCACCAGACATCAATATTTGGAATGGTGGTGATGCTGGTTGATCCTCAGTTACCTCAGATCAGGAGAGTGACCAAGGTATTTTCAGGGTCGGATGGACAAGTGAGATCAACTGAGGTAAAGATAAAGCTCTGTGTGTACACAAGACCTTTCACCCACTTAATAGTGCTCCTAGAGATAACAGCTCACGAGGGTTAGGTGTGCTTGCTTACCTTCTTAAGGTAAGCTATGTTAGCTGCAGGTGTGTCTGATGTGTTGAACATGAAACAGGACGTTTTGAGCTGAAATCAGCTCAGAATGAATCCCGATGCAGGTGAGTCACTGGAATATTTCTAACATTTTGAGTTATTTTCCAGTGTTAGAAAATCAGCACTGCTCAGTGTTAGCCATTGTTAATCTTCAAAACTGACTAGGTTACTTTTAAACATATAACACTGTCAAAGGTGTTAATTTAACACTCAACAGTGTTGTATTTAACACTCAGAGGTGTGGACCCATATAGACACTCTCAAGTGTTAATTTAACACTGGAGATTTTGCTGTGTAGTGGAGAGTTTTTTAGACTTCTATTAGTTTGAGTATTCATGAAAGCATAGATCAATTTATTAACCCTTTAAGACCTACCATAGAACCAAGTCCGCCAGAGCTTATATTATATTTTTACCTGCTGTGGAGCCATTTTGGGAGCATTTCAAATTGCTATACATCAATACAACCATTATAGCCCAGATTTTAATAATATGTCTGCATTAAGTGCATAGTAATTACATAAATTGCAAAAAAGTGCAATAAACTACAAAAAAAATTTAAATCGTTTTTGTTTTTTTAACATATATTT
>NW_005188579.1:10086-11892 GCF_000239375.1 Pundamilia nyererei
TGCAATCACACACTGTCCCAGTATCTCACGAACATACATGCAGGGGTCCTACACTGACAATACCAGACTTTGTGAGTTTACCACACTGAAGATAGCTCCTAATAACTTTGTAACTTTGTGCCTCCAGATGCTACAGAGCTATTCAGACTGATGGATTGCCTAAAACTAGAAGAACCTCATCTATTCCCCTATTACTTTTAATTATAATATTCACATGTGTATAATTAACTGGAGCACCAGGGCTTAAAGCCAATCAGGTCAAAGCCAATATAATCACAACAAAGCTCCTTTTCCATGCATCTAGTTAGGGGAGCAAAGAGTAACATCTGTTTACTGTTTAAGATCACACAAGACTGTTTGTCTTGGGCAAATTTTTGGGATGTGTGTTTTATTGTATCCACTGAATCAGCCATACAGCGATAACGTCCCAGTCAGCGGCAACATTGAACTGTGTACACTAGACCCCCTCTATGAGTACAGAAACCACCAACATATGTTGAGCTTAGATTTCTGCGATTCCAAATTGTAAGTGTACGTGAGTATCGTGGTATACATGGTATGTATGTCTCTGTGCCTGTTCTGTGTGTGAGCATGCTTGTACATATTTATTATTATCTCTATGGATGATATGTGTATATATGTGCTGTTGATATCCACACTGCTACAGCGCAGCAAGAGAAAAACATGAAAAAGGATATCATGGCTGCAAACTTGTCTGATAACAAAGAAATTAGAGAAGCACGTCACCAGCAATGGCTCACTGGCAGAAGAGCTGAAACACTTCTTTGCCAAGTTTGAGGAAGAGAGACCCCAGCCCTGATTCAACCTGACAGCACTGTGAAACCACTCACTGATGTTGTGCCAGGTTTGATCCTCGAGGCATGTGCTGATCTTCAACACATCCCACCCTGTCTGATGTTTGCGTTGATCATCTCTGTCCCCAATAAATCCACCTGTGACACCTGATTGACTATAGACTGGTCTCACATATGCCTGGTGCCATGGTGTCTTTTGAGCAGTTAATATTAAAAGTCCTGAGAACATGTCCTAGACTCTTCACACTACTGCCACAGTGAGGTAAGCTTAGCAGTGCCTGCACTACCTCAGGTCAAACAGGTTACAGACAAAACTATGAAAATGCATCATAAACATGGCATACCCCCCCCCCCCCCCCCCAAAAAAAAGGCTGACCCATCTCCTCAGCAAACTGCAGACAAACACTACCTCAGCAAAGTCATGAAAATCTCCCATGACTCTTCAAATGTAGGCCATCACTTGTGCCTGAGGGGAACAGGTGAGGACTCTGAAGACGAGAACCAACAGATTCAACATCAGTTTCTTCCCACTGGCAATAATGACGCAGAACACAAACCACTAAGAACAATTGTTCAAGAATTCCAAAACCAAAGGGCAACTACTTCACTGAGTCATTTCAGTTTTAAAATATGCATATAGTGGAGATTTTTTTAGACTTCTATTAGTTTGAGTATTCATGAAAGTATAGATCCTTTTATTAACCTCTACTTATTTTTAAATATTGCTTATATGTGATGGAAATTTTGCTGTTTTCAAATGCAATGACAATAAAGTCTTTGAATATGAACTTGATTACTACCATGCCGTGTTTAGGACCACGACCACTGAAGGTCACGCCCCTCTGGTCATGTGATCATGTGGTTTGTAGGAACGCTCCTCTTCCTCAGAGGATCCACCTGTGCTTCCTCTCCTCTCTCCTCCACCTGTTACAGTGAGGGAACGTCCTCCATGATGGAGGAGCTGCTGGAAAGTGCTGAGAGTTTCCTCCAG
>NW_005188579.1:12719-16012 GCF_000239375.1 Pundamilia nyererei
CTCCAAATATCATCTAGAAATAGAAATGTGTCCACTGTGGGACGTGTGAGGCTGACATTAATATGTCTTAAAGTGGGAGATGAAGAAATGACTCCAGGGCCCAAATCATGGAGACAAACATCAATCCACACTTCACTTTGTTTCCTGTCTCTAAAGTGGGAATATGAAGACACATGTAGGTGGTTACATACGGTTAAAATTATTCAAATGCAGTAAGTATACACATTTTTCTTATAAATAATCTATAACTTCATTGTTGTCTGTAGTCCACATAAATACACACTTTAGTTACATTTTGATGTTATGTACTGTATGGCCTGTATAATAAAGCCCAATAAGTATAAAATCCAGAAAGCTACACAACATGGGGCGCTTCATTTACAAACACAAGTCTAACTTAAGTTTCACACTGTTTTTTGTTAGAAAACAGTCACATTGTTACAGCTTAAATCACACAAAATGTCAGAAATCTGCACTGTCATGAACAAAAATTTAAACCTAATTTTTCATGATTTGTTGGTTGAACCCACTGAGGTCTGAAATACAATCGGCCATTTTTGACTCCTTTTGAGTTTACGTTTGTATTTCACCCTCAAATTGTTTTCTTTTATTTTTTCCCCCTTGGCTTGTTTGGTGTCATTCTTTTCAGCTCAACTGAATTTAGTTGTTTTTTTCACCGACATACTGCATCATACTGATCTGAAATCACACAAAGAACTTAAAATCCTAGCAGTATTTTTTTTAACTGTGAAAAACCCCCCCACAGATGTGTTGAGTAAATCTTTGTAACTTGAAATGCAAATATAAATATAAAATGTACATTTTGTAAACATATACAACTATTTATGTAAAAATGCAGCCAATACACCTGCCGTTCTTTTTAAATTTTGTACAACCATTTAAAAAATATTACTAAAACTAAAATGAGAGAACAATCAGATGTCACAATAAGATGCCCCACAAATGATGTGTGCCAGTAAAAAAAAAGAAAGTTTGTCCACCAAAAGACAGAACAGCACAGGGACAAACCTGCAGGCCTGACAACAGGAGGTGTTTCACTCTGCTGGTTTTCTACTCAGCATTTACACTGCAATGTGCCTTTGTGACATTCATTAGTGCCCTCACTGGCACACAAAACAAAACGACTATACTACAGAACAACTACACAAGACAACACAACACACTAACTACACACGCCACACTAAACGTCACAAATCTCCTCCATCTAAAAACTCTCTCTCTCTCACTTGCTCGCTCAATCTGTCTCGTGGCCGTTATGGTCACTCCCAAAACTTTCCCTCTTCCTAAAAACCCAAATCCCACGTGCTGACTTTTTTTTTTTAATTGGTCAACATTTAATTGGTGCATTTTTCCACCGATAGGAAAGAGGTGGCTTTTTTCTTTCTTTACCGTTTTCGCGCTGTCCTTAGAAAACGCTTAAAAAAAAAACCATACACAGACAAAAAAGCAAAACAAAAACATGACGACAGTATTTAGAAAAATGCATGGCTTATATATATTATCATAACTCTGATTTACTGGCCTGTAATTAAAATTTAAAAAATTTAAAGTCCAAACTTTCAATGTGGGCTGAAATAGAGACTCAGCATGGCTGCACCTTAAATCAGTCATGTGATCTGGAGGTGCACTGTGCCCGTGGACCCCAGAGGGTTCATAACACTCACCTTCCTTTCATTTCCATAGTGTAACATCCAACCACCTGTGCGAAATCTGAAATTCCCATGGTGTTGTTCAAAATGTGCTCTGGCACAATCATAAGCATCGCTTGCTACTGAAAACAAGAAAAAAGCCGGTCCTGCTATGAGCTGAACCATTTGTTAATGGTGGAGGTGGGAAAACTAGGCAGTATTTTCAGTTTTAGCATTTATATTTACTGTTGACTGTAACTACGCTCAAAGTGTTAATGCTATCTTATAACAACACTGTCATATGCAAAACTGGGGTGGCACTTGGGGTGGCAAGGGATTATTATAGGGTTGCACTGGCCACCCCATTCCACCATTCTAGATCTGCCCCTGCTACTCGACCAGATGTACCAATTAAGTTTAACATCCAGGCATCCATGAAAACACAATTTATTAAATTTAACAGAGCTAGAAGTTAGCAGGAAGTTAGCACGCTGGTTTTGCTAGTTACCTAAACATGATATAGCATGTTCTGACTGAGAACATACAGCTCTTCTATCACTTCCAATGTAAATGAAGACAGAAAACTACACAACAGTGACATGGGTTACTGAAGTTGGGCTATCTGGTATATAATTCTATGCTGCGTAATCGCTAGCGACACAGCTATGTTAGCATAACATAAACTCAGTGAAGCTGGAGGATCAAAGCTAACTTTTTTTCACTTGATAAAAGTTCCCGATGTTTTTTGACAAATGCAATTGCATGGAAAGATGCTGTAAACGGACCAAACTTCAGTCAGGAGAACAACTGCGACAATCCATCCACAATACGAGCTTAGTCATTAATATCAGATAAGATAAACTTTATTAGTCCCACATGTGGGAAATTAGTTTTGTTACAGCAGAAAGTGGACAGTGCAAAGTTACATAGCAAAAATTATAAGGAGTTTAATGCGCCTTATATTACGGTGTGTCTTATACATGAAAACAGACCTGTTCATTGACCGTGCGCTTTATGGTCCGAAAAATACAGTAAACTAACAAAACTATTGATTTGATTAGAACTCAAATCATGTCAGAGGCTTTTATTTTGAAGTTAGGATCATTTTTAATCGTCTTCTTAGTCTGTTCATTTAAACACACAGTTACGCCGCCTGACATTTTTGGCTTTTAGATGAAGACATCAAAGAATGTATTTTATTTGAATGAACTGAAAATAAATTCCAACTAAAACCTTTTAGATCTGTTTCTACAGCACTGACCTCTGACTTTCAGCTTCACTTGTTTCTTCATCAGGATGCTTCCCTTTCCGCTGTAGACGGTGCAGGTGTAGGTCCAGTTGTCTCCATCTGTGGGGTATTTCAGGGTCAGACTGAAGTCTCCAGTTGTCAGCAGGTCTTCATTCATCTTCGTTCGGTCTCTGTAAACCTGGTGCTGTTCTTTAAACTGGTCAGAGCCGTTCTCATACATGTGGACCTTCCTATCATCAATGCTATTGTCCTTCCACTCCACTCTAGCATCTTTAGGCAGGTGAAGTTTGGTTTTGAAGGGCAGCTGGACAGACTCCGCCCCCTCCTCCACCTCCACCTGACACACTGAGAGGACAACAAACACAACATGAGCTGTACAAAGTGTGATTGGTGTT
>NW_005188579.1:16596-18377 GCF_000239375.1 Pundamilia nyererei
CTGCGCTGCTGTTAGTCAGACACGGATCAACAGGTTGTGGATAGAAAGCAGATTCCTTCAGCAGAGGATCCATATCACACGTGAAGCATGTCGTCGGGAAACAATCAGTGAAAATGGGACACTTTGAGCCGATTTGAGCCTCAAACTCTGAACATAACCTGCTGCAGACCAGCTGATATATTTGAACACCAGGACCTAGAAACTTTCACAGGATCAGTACTGGACTACATCAAGTTCTGTACTGCAAATGTGACTGTGGACAAAAGCATTCAGGTTTTCCCAAACCAAAAACCCTGGATGACCAGCGAGGTCCGCTCACTCCTCAAAGCCCGCGATGCCGCCTTCAGGTCAGGTGACAGAGCTCTGTACAGAGCTGCTCGAGCTGACCTGAAAAGGGGGATTAAAAAAGCCAAGTCAGACCACAAAAGAAGCATCGAGTCCCAGCTGTCCAGCACCAACACACGGGAGGTGTGGCAGGGAATGCAAGACATCATCAACCACAGAGGCAGCACTGCGAAAACAGAAATCCTGAGTGTGCAGCTGGCAGAGGAAATAAACAGCTTCTTCGCCCGCTTTGAAACACCACAACAGCAGCACTCATCTGCCTCAGCCCTGCTCCCATCCTCATCCTCACCTGGTTCCTGCACCGCTCCACTCACTGTAACGGAGCACAATGTCAGACGTGTGCTCCAAGCAGTGAACCCCAGGAAGGCGGCCGGTCCAGACGGAGTACCTGGCAAGGTACTAAGAGCATGTGCACACCAGCTCACCCTCATCTTCACCAGACTCTTCAACCTCTCACTGGATCAGGCAGCCATCCCATCCTGTCTACAATCAGCCACAATCATCCCAGTGATGACTAAATCTCCCATCTCCAGCCTGAATGATTACCGCCCTGTGGCCCTCACACCGGTAATCATGAAATGCTTTGAGAGACTAGTCCTCCAGCACATCAAGGATTACCTCCCCCCAGAATTCGACCCCCACCAGTTTGCATACCGTGCAAACAGATCCACAGAAGATGCCATCGCCACAGCCCTCCACGCTGTGCTGAGTCACCTAGAGCAGCGGCAGAGCAGCGGCAGAGCAGCGGCAGAGCAGCGGCAGAGATACGTCCGAATGCTCTTCGTGGACTACAGCTCAGCTTTTAATACAATCATCCCGGACATCCTCATCACCAAACTGGTCACTCTTGGCCTCCCTCCTCTCACATGTGCCTGGATAAAGGACTTTCTCACAAACCGGCCCCAGACTGTAAGACTCGGACCTCATCTCTCCTCGACTCGCACACTGAGCACCGCCTCCCCACAGGGCTGTGTGTTGAACCCCCTCCTGTATTCTCTCTACACCCACGACTGCAGTTCGACCCACAACAACAATCTCATCATCAAGTTTGCTGATGACGCCACGGTAGTCGGACTCATCTCAAAGGGAGACGAGGCAGACTACAGAGAGGAAGTCCTGAAGCTGGCAGCCTGGTGTTCAGAAAACAACCTGGCACTGAACACTAAGAAAACCAAAGAGCTCATTGTTGACTTCAGGAGACACAGCACTGACTTGCCCCCCCTTTACATCAATGGGAAGTGTGTGGAGAAGGTCCACAGCTTCCGGTTCCTTGGTGTCCTCATCTCTGCTGACATCTCCTGGACAGACAACATCTCAGTGGTCGTCAAGAAGGCCCAACAGCGGCTGCACTTCCTGAGAGTCCTCAGGAAGTACAAACTGAACTCCAACCTGCTGCTGACCTTCTACTGCTCGTCCATTGAGAGCCTGCTAACCTA
>NW_005188580.1:0-1139 GCF_000239375.1 Pundamilia nyererei
ACCAAAATAGTTCCAAACGCCAGATCTGAATGAGGGTGGGGGAGGTTCAATTTGCCATGTTGCAAGGAGAGCTTAGCTTCTGTCTCGCTAGCTTGCGCTGCGCTCAGTGGATCTGCGTTCGACTACTCCGCCTAGGCTACACTGACGAGCGCAGATCCACTGAGCACTCAACACAGACAGCATCGTCAGAAGGAAAGTTGATAAAATAAATTAAAAATGTTGTATTGTTTGATACATATGCGTACCGAACCAAAAGCACTGTATCGAATGGTTCAATATCGATACGAGTATCGTTGCATCCCTAATCTTATGCTCAGCCAGAAACATGTTTCCCCACGTTCACAATGCTGAGGTGTCAAATCCACAACCCCCAACAGATGGTTTGTTCCATGCGGGTGTGAAGGGCGAGCTTTACTTACACAGCCTCACACACTATAGATTTTTTAAAAGTTGTTGTGTACAATGGTTTAGCCACAGATGTGACTTCTACTTTTGATAAAGATCACTCCACCTGCATATTTCTTAAGAAATGAAGCGTCTTTATTAAGCCCTTATTTATAAATGTTTACACAATGATAGACACCGTGCACTCTGTGACATTATAGGCTTCTACTTCTGCTTCCATTGGTTTGCATTTTAAACTCCCAACCTTTCAGGTTGTTATGAACGGCTTATATTTCTAACATTTTGTGATGTAAAAGTGAACCACGCGGCTTTTTTATTTTCTGTGTGATGGAAGGACTTAAGACACGAGTTATTTAAACAATTCTAAATGACAGTGTGACAGCCATAGTACTTTATGTGGGTCAAATATGTTAAGGATAATGTTTCGCATTGTAAAATTGCAAAGAACTTTTGGATAGCATACAACATCTTGTAAACAGTTACATCAGAACCTCCTCAGATCCTGTATGGTGTTATTTTTGTGCCACTATTCTGAGCGCACGTAAACCAAATTTGAGCGCACGTAAAAAAAAATTGCAGGTGCAAGTGTTGCATTTTGAGGAGAAATTTATTTTGAGTGAAGAAAAGCTAAATTTGAGTGAACAAAATTCATTGCTGCGTGGAAAAACTGTATTTCAGTGTTTGCTATTATCCACACACACACACACACACACACACACACACACACACACACA
>NW_005188580.1:2055-4106 GCF_000239375.1 Pundamilia nyererei
AGAAACACTCTGTGCGGGTTGCAAAGTTGGCTCCAACGCTCCTGCATCCGTTTGAAAGAAAGGCGTCGCTGCGGCTAGGCTTTCAGGATAGTCAGCCTTTTATTTATATTTGCTGCATTCTGCTGCGTTATAACTTTTTTTTTTTTTTTTTTTTTTTTTTTTTTTTCCTTTTTTTCCCTTTTTCTTCTGGTGCGTTAAAACTAGCAGCCTCTGTGTCCCGCTTGGATCACCATTCCGAAAATTCAGATATTTAAATAAAATGAACGAATCACCTAGAGATAGGAAATCCGCATAGATCTGTAAAATGAGGTTTGATTAAATTAAACTCTTATGAACAGTGATGAATTCTGCCTCTCTGCTGATGTGTTCCAATTAAACGATGCTTTCTACACGGCCAAATTAAAGGATTTACGCCGTGACGGTGCTAACTACCTCACACCGCTGTGTCTGGGGTCTGAAAAAAAGTTAAAACGATACCTTGCGGCAGTTCTGAAGTGCTGAGGAAAATACCGTGTGTCTGATGGGGTGTTTTATATAGGTGGACTTGGTTTCAGTTGGCCTCTGACATGCAGAGGTAAAGAGCAGTATAGAGGTACAGTTAGGGGGTGTACCTTTCTATGTGAACGTTAGGGTGTGTGTCCTCGGATGCTCTTGATAAAGAAAAGCCACAGCTATATTACTACTTAGGCCTCCAAACTTTTATAAGATTTAAGGTCTTCTGCTGTGTATGGGCTTGGCTGGAAAACGAGGTAGTTGACAATATCAGGACACAGAAAAGACGGAAGACTGTCCGGGTTGTCATTGATCCAAGACGAAGGAGCCAGCTCGTATGGATCTGCACCACCAATAAACCTTAACCTTTCCAGATACCGTGCCCTTTCCTGCGGACCAAGTCCTTCCCTGTATGCCTTTGCATCTATAACGCATTTTGAAGAGGTTTTCTGTGGTTTCGGACATTGATCCATTGCAGTGTTTACCACCGAGTGCCTCCAATATGGCCGCGCATCCAGGTTACCGCCCAGAACGTGACGTAGGTGAAAACCCTCTATACTAATTGAAATGCTTGTTTTCCACTGAATACTCTTTAGACATCCAACATTATGTCCCACTGAAAGACAGCAGCACTGAGAGGCCTGCCCATTTTCCTCAAAGAAGATGCAACAGAGGTTTTCCTGAAGTGCTTGGTAAGTACAAAAAAAGTAATGCAAGTAAAACTAATTCCTATGGGATGTTTTAAAATATGAGTTCATCCAAAACGGAAATATACAGCTCCTCAGTGCAGTCCAGATAATTTTATGGTGAGGATTGCTGTTGTCATAACTCTCGCTCCCTTTTTTCTGGGTGTTCCAGAGCAGAAAATATTTTTGTACAAAACTCATCATAAGGTTGGTGGGTGAAAGCTACTGTTTCATTAATTAAAGGAAAACAAGCTTTTTGTTTTAAAAACCTCCATGAATCAAATGACCAGCATGATAAAGAGGTTTAAGTTAAAATCTGTATAAATGTATTTTGTCATTAGTTTTTCTTATCTTTCAATAATTCATCTTTTACTTATCTTCAGGACACTAACATTTTGGAACCAGTGTTGCCATCCTCACCATCCTGCAAGATGACGATTACGGTACGTCTGAGCTAGACCATGCCGCTGTGTTGGAAGGGGACATCGTGCTACATAACATTCCAGACCTCTCTACTGCCTAGGCATACCTCTTTGGCCTTCTGTATGCCCTCAACATTGAAGCAGATGAGTTATACCTTTGAAGCAATTCAGGCCATCTTTTTTGAGCTTGGTGGCTCTCGATGCTCACAGCACATAAGGTCTCTGAAAACAAAGCTGTGACTTTTGACCTGGATGGACAAATATGAAGGTCAAGTGGATAAATCATTATTAGAAATGTCAATTTTAGTCAGAGGAATCTATGTTGTTGACAATATATGGTGAGTTTTTTTTTTAAAGATTTGTTAAAGTCTTGTCCACTTCACATAAAGCACAGAACTGGTGTTTTGCCTGTTAGTTTGTAACCCATATCAACTACTCCCTGTCACATGAC
>NW_005188580.1:5356-6581 GCF_000239375.1 Pundamilia nyererei
TCTGAAAACCGGCTGTGGAGGGATACTTCCGGGTTCGACTCCTGCTGTGGCTGTGAGCTTATGGCATTTAGAACGGTGTTGGAAAACAAAGCGTTTTCTCCCCTCAATTCATCTATAAACTCATTTCACCTCAGCGGTAAGTGTCCTTAATATCTTCCAACCTTGGTTGTCAGTAACCAGCCGATCGTTTTCGCGATTAAAAAATTACTTTATGCGGCAGCGTTCCCACCACGAGCAGAACTTCAGTTCAAAAACCGCTGTTTTTGAACACCTTTATTTACTTAAGCATTTTAATGGGCATACTTTGAAACAAAGTGCGATTGAATGATTATTGTTATGTGTTGCCTTGAATTCGGCTATGCTGTCTGTTAGACAGTTGTTTTTCTTTTTTGTTGTTTTTGTATTGTTTGTAGCGAACGCTACTGGAATGTATAGATTAAGCTACGTAGCCAAGATGATTAATGATTTAACTGTTGTACATTGATTGATGATGATTTATGATTTGCATTGTTACCTAGATTTGCAGAAAAATATATTTGTTTACCGGTAAACTGAATCGAACTTGATGTGCTAATGGACATTTTTCTGACCTACAGGTCAGGTTTTTCCCCCCCCCTTTGAATTGATCTTCTTCATAGTGGCGAGCCGGTAGGACCATTCTTTGTTTCCCCCTCTTTTCCCCCCACTTAGCCGTCTTTGGATTACGGACATATTTCCCCCTTGTATGAAGCTGGACCCTAAGGAGGAATACCTTAAAAGTGAACTTTAAAAAGAAAAGGACCAAAAAGGACTCTTAGCAAAAGGACTCTTGCACAGAAAAATCACAGCATTGATTTATTATTTAATTTTGGACATTTACGTTGTGTGTTGTATTAATTATTTTGTTCCATTTCCCCTTTCCCCTATTTATTCAATATATTTTTGGTACAAGACATTGCAGTCTTTGGTCTCATCATTCACACCATCTAGGCTCCATAAAGAACTATTTCTTCTGCGCGTCAGTCAGTAAATTCATCCATTGCCATAAACTAGTCCTTAAATAACTTAGCGTTACAAGTTCCCTGTTTGTTGATGGTAACATTTCTAAGAACTTTTAACTTCTATAGTTCATTATATTATGCCCATGTAAAATGTCAATATCTGGGTACATAGACAATCATTTGTGGCACTATTTAATGTGCAAGTGTCATACAGGGAGTGCAGAATTATTAGGCAAGTTGTATTT
>NW_005188580.1:8053-11605 GCF_000239375.1 Pundamilia nyererei
CGAGCCTATACAGCTTGGAGTAAGACAACATGCATGAAGAGGATGATGTGGACAAAATACTCATTTGCCTAATAATTCTGCACTCCCTGTATGCTGTGAGAGTGTCTGGTCGGGTGTGGTCCATCCCCTGGGGTGGAGTTGGCCAGCTCATCACCTGCTTAACTCATTTCTGGGGCTCCATCTAGAGGTTTTTTTAAGCCAGCACTGCCTGCCACTCCTCGCCAGTTCGTCCTGCTACCACCCACGGTAAACTTGGCCTCCTCTGTGCTCGGACTCTGTGTGCCTGGATCATGGGTTAATGTGTTCTCCGTCTCCTGTGTTCTCCTTAGCCTTCCCTCCAGCCTGTACTTCAACTTCCCTGGACACCTTGGAACCTGGACCAGCTTCCCCACACTCTCAACCATCCCTGGGACGCTCCCACCGAGACCCCTTCCCCGCCTAATAGCTGGTGTTTTCAAGTAAGCACAAGACTCTCCACTAGTACCACTCACCTCTGCCCTTTAATTGTTTCCCATTAAGTAAAACCTCTCTCCTGTGTTTGCAGAAGTTCCCGCCCGTGTTCTCCTTGTGTTCAACGTCCGTTTCTCCGCCCTCGGACCTCCCTCAGTTCCTGCGAATGATTTCTGTTAGACCCAGTCCTGTTTAAGTTCCTTTTCCTTTCAATAAATTGTACATAGTTCGAGCAATTGAGTCTGCTCTTGAGTTCACTGCATCCTTGTTTGTGACAGCAAGTGGTTAAGTTCAGCTTATACAAGACAGTCAGGGTGTGTGCATCAGTGACTATAAGTTGCTGGACACTCTCCCCTCCCCATCCTTTGTTTTTGTTTTTTGGTTCTTGACTTCAATTTAATGTCTCTGCTGTGGTGCTCAAAGGACCCCCAAAAATGAAACTGGCAGCACTTTGTTATTATTATTATTTTTTATACACAAATTGACCCTATGACATTCTGAAATGTACTTGAGGCACTGTTAAACGATAACATTTAGTTATGCTTTGTTTTATTCAATATCTATTTATTGAGCATTTTTCAAATAATAATAACAACATACATTTTCTTTAATTTATATAGGCACATTTTCAACTCACTGGAGTAAGAATTGGATGATTATTCAACAAGAATATCTGCATTTAGTGAAGGCAGAAATACATGGCATTGAAACCTGAATTTCTTCTTTAGACTTCCATAATTATTCTACTTAGGTGAACAAGAAGATCCAAGTTGGCAGAACTCTTGTCAGAACTTGTAAATCTTAAGTCAACAACAGTAGTAGGCAAAAGTTGAAAAAACTCAAAAATCTCATGCATCACGTTGCCTTGAAATTTGAAGTTTTCTCAACTTCTTTTTTTACTATGTACCTGTTCAGATGCTTCTTTAGTTAATTAGTTATATTCTGCATTAATTTCATCAACCACTGAGCAATTTCATCTCCCCTTTGGCTTTCAGATATGTACATTTCAATAACAAATACCTGGTCACTCAGTACCGTATACTATTGTTCCGATCCTATCCGGTCTTTAAGTGATGATGTATGAACCCTGCTTTCGGGTCCAAACTACTCTGCATCTTTTAAGGCTGTTGTGTTTTTAACATGTTTTAATGCTTTGTATCTAAAAAAAAAAAAGTCAGTGATCACTGACGGCCGCTCTCGTTTTTCATCATCACTATTCATTTTAAATCTTAGTTTTTGAAACCTTACGATGTAACTACAGCCCATGCAGCAGTATATTAATGACTAACCTCGTATTGTGGATGGATTATCTCCGTTGTTCTCCTGACTGAAGTTTACAGCATCTTTTTCCTGCCTGATGGCATTTGTCCCTAACAATCAGGAACCCGCACGTTAACTTTTATCCTGTGGAAAAATATAAGGATTCATCCTCCAGCTTCACTGTGCTTATATTATGCTAACATAGCTGTGCAACTAGCTACCATGTAGCACATCATTATATACCAGCTAACCCAACTTTAGTAACCCTGCAAACATCACTGCTGTTTAGTTTTCTGTGAAGTGAAAACAGAACAGTACATTTGATTTTTTTTCAGAAGTCCCTCAGTCAGAACATGGTATATTATGTTCAGATGGAAACTAGTGAACTAACCACCTGCTAATTTCTAACCCCGATAGATGTAATAAATTCTGTTTTCATGGATGCCTGGATGTTAAACTCAATTGTTACAGCTGATAGAGCAGCCACACTGATCATTTTATTAAAGATGAAACGATTTAAACAGTTTGTAACGCTCAGTGATGCCACAGTGTTCGTTTGACTTTGGGACCTGAAGCAGAGTTTGGACCCGGAAATGGCTAATGACGTCAGACTTAAAGACCGGATTGCATAAGAGTATGTTGTATCTCGTTCATTCACATAAGCACAGTTATCATGACACTCAAATGATACTTATCTAAAGCTTTTTGGCTATATGACATTCAGAGAAGCAAAAAACCTCTTCATACTTTTTGTTCCCATGTTCCAAAACATGTAAAGTTCTTTCATGTCATAATCATCATCATTGTTGTCATCATCATCACTGTCATCGTCGTCGTCATCATCATCGGTGTCGTCATCATCATCATCGGTGTCGTCATCATCATCATCATCGCTGTCATCATCATCGGTGTTGTCATCATCATCGTCATCGCTGTCGTCATCATCATCGTCATCGCTGTCGTCATCATCATCGTCATCGCTGTCGTCATCATCATCGTCATCGCTGTCGTCATCATCACTGTCATCATCGTCGTCGTCATCATCGTCATCACTGTCATCATCGTCGTCATCATAATCATCATCATCTGTGTCATCATCATCATCGTCATCGCTGTCATCATCATTTAATTTGTTGTGTGCAAACCAGACTAAATTATTAAATTTGAAGTGACATGGAAGTTTGATCGCCTTTAGAACTGGAGGTCTCTGACCGTCTGCAAATGTCACCAGAGTCCTGATATTTTCTTCTTCATCTTTGCCAAAGATTGAGAGCATTGAACTAAACACGGATTTCTGTGCACGCTTGAACCGCACTTGAGCAGCTGGAACAACAAAACACACAGCATTTACTTCATTGGTGCCAGGCTGACCAGAGATGATATTATGCAAATGGTCTATGATCACCTTGTCCTTATCTTTGCTTTTTGAATCACCAAGGCCTGGCGTGTCAATAATGGTCAGGGAGTAATCTATTTTGAAACCTTCCTGATGGTTGATTTTGTAAACAGTGACTTCAGAGGTCTGACTGTGAGCTCGTGATGTTGACTGATCCTCATTAATTAATTTAAACCTGAAACTGTCCTCCCACTTTACACCAACAATGTAGTTGATCATCCCATCGATCAGAGTGGACTTTCCTGATCCAGTCGCTCCAAAAAGCATTATTGTACGATTCTGCCCCTCAGTTTCTTCTCCAAAGTTAAACTTCCTGCATCCATCTATGTTCATGTGTTCTTCTGTCAGAGGCAGTTTGTAAACTGAGGGGGAATCAGATTTGATCTTTTTACTTTTATCTCTCAGTTTTTCTGCCAAACATGTTTCTTTGTTTCTGCCACTTGAAG
>NW_005188580.1:12752-14678 GCF_000239375.1 Pundamilia nyererei
AACACTGGCTTTGTCCTTCTCTTCCATCTTCAGGGAACCTTCACCCTCTACAGAAAGTAAGGGAATCTTCTTGATGATCACCTTCAAGTTGCCCTGAACATCTTGATGATCTTCATGTTCAGAAACTTCACGATCAAACACAAAGAAAGCTTGTGCTCCATAAAGAATAGCTGTGACTACATGTGTTGCTAATCCTTGATCAAAAACATATGGATGCTTCACGTTTCCTCTTCCAAGATGATTCATGGACAGCTCCTGGATCTTTGTGGTTGCCTTGTACTTCAGTGTTACTCTGGCCTGATTTCTGGAAGATTTACTATCATTCAGATATTTGGCAGATCCATCAACCTGAATCAGCCCACCCAGGAAACTTGCCTTCAGTGAAGCATCAACATTTAGAGCTGAAGATTTGTCCTCGATTGATTCAGATGCAACAATTTCAAAATCATTAGAGGGCTGTGATCTTTCTGCTATATCTTCCCTGAGATCCTTACGGTCCCACAGAGTTATTGCTGTAAAGACATAGAGATAGACTTTATTTAATCCCACACTGGAGAAATGAAAATAGAAAAAATAAACAAGAAGAAAACTATCCAAAATACTATACTGTGTACAGATGCTTACTATATACAGTAAAATACCCTAAGGTGGTTGTTGTTCTTATTATTAGTCTATAGATAAAGTGCAGCAGGAGTAGTAATAATAAACATGTATTTTTAAACAGTATAAAAACATTTCAGACAAAACAACATATTACACATGAACATTACCCAAATGCCTGTCTAACTGTTCCACGATATTGGAGCTAGGGTTTGGAAACCACGATCCCCCTTTGTTTTCAAATGGTTACATGGAATAGTCAGAAGACCACTATCCATGGGTTTAACAATACGTTTTTGAGGGTAAGGGTGAAGAAGCTCAACGATATAATTGGGGGCCTCTCCTCACAAAGACATAAGTAAGAGTGAGGATTTTAAACTGATGTCTGTACCCAACCTGAAGCCAGTGCAAGGACTTTAACAAGGGAGTGATATGGGAGAATTTATGACTGTGGGTGAAAAGCCTTGCTGCTGCATTTCGGACCACTTGAAGGTGATTTAAAGAAGCCATTGACATACAGGAAAAGAGTGTGTTACAATAATTTAATTGGAAGGAGATGAAGGCATGGACAAACATTTCCAATTCACCTTTTGAGACAATAGTCCTAAGTTTGGCAGCATTTCTTAAATGAAAAAAGCAAGAGCAGGTCATAGACTTGACATGAGCATCAAAAGACAGAGAACTCCAGGCCTCGAGGGCCAGTGTCCTGCAGGTTTTAGATGTGTCCTTGATCCAACACAGCTGATTTAAATTGTTAAATTACCTCCTCAACGTGTTTTGAAGGGCTGTGTCCCAATTCAGAGACCACACGCTTGAAGTACGCATTTTGAGTGCGATTACGTCGTCGGCTGTCCCAATTTTGAAGTGTACTCGTCAATTTCCCCAAATATCAAGCGTGGTCCGGTGCACGCTTCGTGGTCCCATATATCCCACAATTAATAGCGCGGCAGTGGGTGTGGATAATTTTGCCACAAAATACGGGAGATGGCAGTGGTCCAAGAGTGAACTGTCAAAAATAAGTACTGAATATGATGTCACTTATTTATAGGGATGGGTACCGGTATCCGGTGCCATGATGGCACAGTTATCACAGCTCGTACATTTTCCTTTTATAAATATATGTAAGCATTGAGCCAAACTTGGTAATGCCAACATATTAAAAGAACAATATTTGTCTCTTATGTATAATACATCTATCCATCCATTCACTTCCGCTTATCCTTTTCAGGGTCGCGGGGGGCACTGGAGCCTATCCCAGCTGTCATAGGGCGAGAGGCGGGGTACACCCTGGACAGGTCGCCAGTCTGTCGCAAGGCTAACACACAG
>NW_005188580.1:14743-17052 GCF_000239375.1 Pundamilia nyererei
CACCTAGTGACAATTTGGGTTATCCAATTAACCTATCCCCACAAGCTGCATGTCTTTGGACGGTGGGAGGAAGCCGGAGTACCCGGAGGGAACCCACGCAGACACGGGGAGAACATGCAAACTCCACACAGAAAGACCCCGGCCTGATGTTGGAATTGAACTCAGGACCTTCTTGCTGTGCGGCAACAGTGCTAACCACCGTGCCACCGTGCTGCATCTAATACATCTATACACTGTCAAATATACTTTTCTTTGAGTGAATATTTAAGGTGATAGGAAATATAAATAACTGCAACTTGAATCTTTGCCCCAGAGTTCAAGCTCACTGCTGCGTGCGGTCTTTTAATTGGGACACAGCCAAGTTCTCCAGAGGCCTGGTAATGAACTAATCATTTGTTTCAGGTGTGTTGACCCAGGGTAAGATCTAAAACCTGCAGGGCACCAGCCCTCGAGGCCTGGAGTTTGACACCCCTGCTCTAGAGTGAGAATTAAACACTCAGTCTTGTCTGCGTTCAGCTGCAGAAAATTGTTTGTCATCCAGCCATTAATGTCCTTAAGACAGTCCATTAGACTTGATAATTTGTCTAATTCCCAAGGTTTAAAGGAGATGTATAACTTTGTCTGCATACAGATGGTAGGAAATAATTTTGAAACTCCTAATGAGCGAATGATAAGGGCTAATGGCAAAAATATATAATGAAAATAACAAGGGGCTTAAAACCGATCCTTGTGGAACACCGCATGAAAATTTAGCTACATCTGACCGAAAGTTTCCCACTGAAACTTAAAGTGTTCTATCCACCAGCAATGAGGTGAACCACTTTAGGAAAGATCCAGATATCCCTACCATATAATTTAAGCGGTGGATTTAGATATGTGATCAACGGTATTAACGGCAGAGCTAAGGTCCAATAGAACAAGGACTGAGCAATCACCCCTGTCTGCGGGCATCAAAAGGTCATTTGTGACTTTATGGAGAACTGTTTCTGTGGAGTGTAACTTTCTGAATCCCAACTGAAAGTTATCAAGAATATTATGCTTCTCCAGTGCCTTCTTTACTTGAGACCAAATTACTTTTTCTAATATTTTAGAAATAAAAGGAAGTTTTGAGATGGGTCTGTAGCTTGTCTGAAGTGTCGGATCCAGGTTAGACTTTTTCAGCAGAGGTTGAATAACCTGCTATTTAAAGCACCTGGGGACAGAGCCAGATAGCAGGGACCAGTTTATTAATGTGACCAGAGAGAGCCCAAAAAATTTGAGGATTCATTTGAGTTAGTATTTCTGATAAATCTTTTAAAGAAACGGGGTGAAAAGATTCCATAATTATGAGGTGTGGGAGGTCACGGTTGAAGGGCTATCTAAGGAAGTTATATTTCCTCTTACTCATACTGACCTTTCTTCAGTCTCGTCTCATTTAACTGCCACGCTATTTTCAGAGAGAAAATTGTTTGGACATAATTTTTTTCCTCATTGGCTGCTTGTTTCTGAGCCACTAATTTGAGCTGCTTTTACCAAGTAATTATTGAAATGAACTGACTGCATCTTTGTATATAATTAAGTGGACTGTTAAATCACCCAAAGAACTTTTCACTCCTGTGGGCAAATGCATCATCACCTAATTTCTCCAAGGGGCTTTCAGCCACAAAACTGATTCAATGCCTCTTTGGTAAATCCCAACAGTATTTTTTTGTCAAAAGAGGGTTTTGTGCTGGCACAGACTGTTACTAAGTCTTGTTTTTATTAACATGCTCGCATGAAATATTCTTAACGTGAGAACTAAATTTCAGCTCTCCATATCAGTGTTGTTCAAGTTACTTTTTCTGCATAATCCAGAAAAAACAGGGTGGAGGTTTGCTTGGTGCCTCAGCGGTCATGTCAGTGGGAGGATCCGGGGGTTTCTCTGTGAATGTCACATTCCTGTGGCAGCGTTCTCAGTGCTCGCTCAGATTTGAAGTTTAATTTTTTGCTGTGGAAAGAAGTTTTCTTCCCACGCAGAGTGTACAGCGTAAACTAATGTTTTTGTCACTTTTTACAGAATAAAACGCTGCATGGTTGTACTCTCTCCGCACTCCATATTATCCATTGTTGATCTACACACGTCTGTCGCTGCCACGGACATCGCACGTGCTGATGTCATTGTCATGAGACACTCTCACAAACAAAATCACGGTTTAGTACCGCAGTAACGCAGCGTGATTATGGGAAAATAACAGTGATCTAATTACACTTTTTGCAAGAGACGAAAACAGGGCGTTGTTGGAATGCTACTACACAAGTAACCCCGGCGGAAGGGGCTACATGAATAGGAT
>NW_005188581.1:0-1035 GCF_000239375.1 Pundamilia nyererei
CGTGGAAGTACTGACCTTACTTTGAGTTTGATTCCATAAAAAGTGACAAAAACATTAGTGTCCGCTGTGCGTGGGAAGAAAACTTCTTTTTACAGCGAAAAAAAACCCTAAACTTCCAAGCAAGCATTGAGTGCGCAACGATGGAATGGGAAATTCACAGAGAAACTCGCGGACTCTTCCACTGACCGCTGCGGCACACCTGCACCAGGGTAACCTCCGCCCTCCCACTCCTGCTTTACAGGTGAAAATAGAGCAGGGGTGGGTTGGTGGCTCGGCTGGAGTGGAGGAGTGGAGTGGCAGGGTCAGGGTGTGGTGTACCTGCGAGCATCTTCTAATCATGCCTTCCCTATTTCAGTAGCAGCCAGGCAAGAGAGAGGAAGCTGCTGCTGGAGAAGAGCACCGGAGCCAGAGCAGCATGCACTGTAAAGTGCCACAAGTTACAAACTGATTGTGTCAAAATAAAAGGAAAAACCTCAAAACACAGTCAGGTCCTTTTGGGATTAGAGGTCTTCTCATTATTTAGAATTTTCAGCTTGTAAACAGAGATGACTGAAGCTGCCAAACTCTGGAACAGTCTTACTGAGGTCAGAGTGTCTCCATCAGTAGTATTTCATAAATCTGTTTTTATAAGACTTTTTTTTTCATTTATTATGGTTTTGTGTCATTGATTTGTTGTAGTTTGTTGCTCTGTGAAGCACTTCGCAAGTAAGAGCTTATAAATAAGAAAAATTGAAGAAAGTATTTGTATATTTCATATTCTAAACTTTAGCTCGTATAAAGAAAAATAAGCTAAAGAAGGCATAAATACACATTGTTTGAATTGTGTTCACCTTTATGAAAAAAGACTGAAATGTTTTTATTGTTTATTATTGCCTTTAATGCTATTTGAGCTAAAGTATCTGCTGATATATGCACACTGATCAAACCTGCTGTTTTTGTTTTTTTATCAGGTTGACTTTTTTGATGATAAAAGGAATATTTTACAGCTGAATGTTTTTTTTCTTAATTTCTCTGTACAAATATTAACATTAATGC
>NW_005188581.1:1391-3054 GCF_000239375.1 Pundamilia nyererei
AAAAAAAAAAAATTATATTAAACTAGACTAAAATCATGTCAATTGTCACATTTATATAACTATGACTCTCTATAAGCATTTTCCAGATTTCTGTCGCAATTGACCTGCTTTAGACTTTTCTCTGAGTATCATCATGTACATTAACAGTTTTCAAGTTTTTTATGAATATTAAATCTTCATACTCTTAAATCTTAGAATAAAAAGAAGGCAGAGCTGACTCTCTGCTCTTTGAAAATATTTTCTCAGCTGTTTACAGACATCGGTTTTAAATGTGGGTCATATATTCGGTTGCTGATGTAATGTATTGCCATTCTGTCTTCCAACACATGGAGGTATTAAATAATAACTTTTTGGTTTTGGTTTTAGTTTAAAGGAAAATGTCTCACGCCTCTGTCAGCAGGGATCCATCCACCCATTCCCATTCATGTCCCCCAGTTTTACTTTTGTAACCGGCTGTCAGACCCATCCAGGACTCTCCTCTCATATTCAGTTAAATAAATTCCTAATTGAAAACAGACATAAATATTTCGGCCAGTCATAATTCAGTACTTCTGTTGTAGTAATATCATGTTGTGAATTTGTCTGAAAGAAAAACTAAATGAGATGAAACATTTCAGTTCACTTCTCTTGTCCTTTATAAAATAGATAGATCAATAGACAGTAGATGGACAGATGGTCAAAAACACAGAACTTCTGGCAGTTGCATCAAACAAACACACCCACCTGTTCCTCTTTGTTGTTTATGATCACCAGATTGGCTCCTCTGGACTGACAGTCTGCCTTGCTGTCAGACCAAATTTTCCTCTCAGTGGATTTAAAGTAACAGCTCATTCCAAATTTGGCCCAATCGACAGGACACTTCACTTAAAGTCAGACACATGATACAAAAACAGATTTCAAATTTTTATCCTTCTATTGCTTGTATGTGTTGTGACAAACAGGAAGACTTAGTGAATCTTAATGACATTATTAAGTGAAAAAAACACCAGACTGTAAAAGTGCACTTGTCTCAATAGAGCTTCTATGAGGACAAAAAAGCCACAGCACTCTCTGTAGACAAAGAGAAGGTCATAGAAGCTCAGAAAAATTATGAAAGCTTGTCATTCCTTTGGTCTGGAAAACAACGTTTGACAACGTTTTGAGGCTGGGATTCTGACATACTGTTGGACTTCAAACTCTGGTTGCACACATGAGTCTATTTATCAAATAGTTGTTCCTCAGCTATTCCATCCCCAGGTCCTAAGCTTAGTAAGAGTTGACAAAAGCACAGACACACTGTACTTAAGTAGAAATACAAACACTACTGTTAACAAATACTCCAGTAAAAGTTGAATTACTGATTCAACTTCTTTACTCAAGTAAAAGTAAAAAAGTACAGGCTTTGAAATGTGTTCAAACTGAGAAAGTAAAAAGTAGCTCTTTAGAGGACATTTCTATTTTTGTGCAAAGCTAACTGAACCTTGTGTTATATTAATAATAATGATAAAGTAATATCAATAGATAAGAATACAAACTTCAGTCTAACTTTTTAAAATTCTAATTATACAGGGAGTGCAGAATTATGGGCAAATGAGTATTTTGTCCACATCATCCTCTTCATGCATGTTGTCTTACTCCAAGCTGTATAGGCTCGAAAGCCTACTACCAATTAAGCATATTAGGT
>NW_005188581.1:4290-13756 GCF_000239375.1 Pundamilia nyererei
ATAATTATGCACAGTAATAGTCACCTGCACACACAGATATCCCCCTAAAATAGCTAAAACTAAAAACAAACTAAAAACTACTTCCAAAAAAATTCAGCTTTGATATTAATGAGTTTTTTTGGGTTCATTGAGAACATTGTTTTTGTTCAATAATAAAATTATTCCTCAAAAATACAACTTGCCTAATAATTCTGCACTCCCTGTATGTGTCTCTACTGTCCCTGCTCTGTGATTTTATGTGGTCTACCTCTTCAAGGCTGAGTTTGTCATTCCTAATCACTTACACTTTGTTATAATCCCACTAACAGCTGACTGAAATATTAAGTAGCAAGGAATTTTCAAATGGACTTGTTGAACATGGTACCACGATGGAATTCACTGAGCTTCTGAAAGCGACCCATTCTCTCAAAACTGTTTGTAGAAGCAGTCTGCATGCGTAGGGGTTTGATTTTATACACCTGTGGCTATAAAAGTGATTGAAACACCTGAATTCAGCGAACACTTTTGGTAATAGTATATTACAACTGATATACATTCACTTCCATGACCTAAGAAGAAAATAGTTAATAAAACAAGTATAAAATACAATTCTGAGTACTGCTACAGTTGCACATGAGGCACAACTTTCTTACCTAAAAGTTGGGTTTGCAGTTGGCTGTAATTGTTGCTCAGTTTGTTGTATTTGTTCTGCAGCTGCTCTTTTTCCAAAGTGACTGAAATATCTGCTTAGAAATAAAACAAAGCAAAAACTAAAAACATCTAAATATTCTATTTTATAAATACAGCCATATTTTTATTGTAAAAATCAGCATCGCACTTTTTTTTCCAAAGTAATTTTGTTATTCACTGTTACCGCTCTCCTTTAACCTGCATGTGTATGTAAGTGACTAAGAGCATTGATTAGCATATGACTAATAACAAACATGGACAGGTCTATTAACAGCAGATTAGAATATTTAACATAGAGGATTAAACTATAACTTTAGAAAATATGGACAGATTAAACAGCAGGAAAAAACAGCTGCCACAGACAGACCATCTGTATCTCAAAAGGAAAAGTATAGTGTGTGTAGTATTAAGAAGAGATGTATGAATGATAATGGTGAGTTAGAAGATATATCAGTTTCACAGATTTGATTTTCATTTATCACAGGATAAACTGACTATAACTACAATAGCATTTCCATTTAAATAACAGTCTGATGTTGTTTGATGTTGCTAGTTTTAGCCATATCCCAATCTGAGACTAAATGCTGTGAGAGCAAGCAAAGAGCAAACCTTTAGAATATATCTAAGACCTACAGATCCTCCTATTAACAGCACACCAGTGCTTGTAAATGTTGATCAGGCATGGTCACGCCATTTCCCAGTGAACTGATTGGTCAGTAAGCAGTTGCATATTATATAATGATTTCAAATCACAAACAAACCAAGTGGTACCCCAGTAAGAAGTGATCTACCTTTTTAAGATCTAAAGCTTAAGACTAAACTTGAAGTTCTGTTGTTAAGCCCAAATAATGCTTTATGGTACAGGTCTCAGGAGTCAGATGAGGAAGATGGTTATCTTAGCATTCTTTAGTGGGCTTACAACAATAAAATGACTGTAAAACAATGTTTATGATGATATATAAAGAGAAGATACGTCTACTCTGGTTACATTGTCAATTAAAGAAGAAGAAAAAACCTCAGCAGTGGTCATATTGCAGAAGCAGTGTAACACACATGGGGAAACACTGTAGGGTGGTTGCTTTAAATGGAAATATGAAGTCAGAAGAGGAAGGAAACAATAGTAGACTTGCAGCATCAAATAATGTTGCTTAAAAATATCTAATGTGGAAATAATACTGCCGTCGTTATTGGAATAAAATTCCTCACAGCGTGTCGTGATTCCAGCAAGAATCAGAAGATACAGCACTCCCAGGCACACTTTAAAAGCTCTGAAACAGCTTCTTTTCTTCTGTGTTTGTCCATCTATAAAGAAACCATTAATGAAGCAGCGTTGACAGACTTTAAACATCATTTTTTCTTTAAATTGAATTAACCTGTTATGACAAATTTACCATAAGGTGACCATGTGGTTATAGTCATAGGAACTAAAACAAGATGATGATGTGTTCTTCTAGTCACACTAAAGACCAAGTTGTTTTAAAACAATAAATACAAACACACCAATCCTGAAGATTCGTTTTTACGTACCGCCTTGTGGTAAGTTAACTTCCTGGTACTGCGTCTTCCCCTCTCCATTTTCATTGGCCCCACTGCTGTATTTCACTCTAAAATGTGGGGCAGTTTCCAGTTCTGAAGACATGTTGAGATAAGATGTCTGACCAAGAGGCACTGCCTGTGTGTTTCTCTGTGTCGGGCTACAATGAACTGAGCATATCGAGGAACTTCAAGATGTTACTTCAAAATAATGTGAAACACTTAAAATGGAGATGATGCAAACAAAGCAGGATGTTCACCACATCCTGCTAACTCTGCCTTCAACACCAAAGTTGTTTTGCTGTTCTTTTCCTCTCTTTGTTTTGTCTCTCCCCCCATTTTCACTCTTTGTCCATTTCTACTTCATCATTTGGTTCTCCTGACAAAGGGCATAAAACATTTTTCTTTGTTTCATCATCCCAAATGTACTGGTCTTCTTTATAACAACTGTTGTGCTTTAAAAAAAACATGTATGTATCCACATGTGGAAGCTTCTATCAAAATATGACCACTTCAGGCTTGAATAAATGGCAAACTTATTAGGACAGGAAATGCAGGACAATTTCATATTTATTTGCAATGGTTACCGGCTCCAGTAAGAATAGGCTTGCAGTGAAAACAGAAATATATCAAGGTACCTTACTTCATTGTACATTTCAAGCTTTTACAAAATCTAAATTGTGCCAGAAAAGTATTTTAGCAATTGTTTGAAGTTTGAATGTGTGACGCAAACACTGTATAAAGAGTTATTGAGTCAGCTACAATGAAGTAAGAACACTGAGGAAGTAGAGACTTTGTGACACAACAAAACGCTTTCAGAGTAAACTTTTGTCAGTTGCGTTAGCTTTGAAACCACCAAACGCAGCAAGGTGCTGTTTGCTTATCACTGTTGCCCCTCAGTAGAGCTTTCTGTGGGGAATTTGTACCTTTACCCCTGTGTCTGCACAGGTAACCTAAGTAAATCACCAGTTAACCTATGTAGGTTAATTGCTAATGTAGTCATAGGTGTAGCTGTGAGAGTGTGGGGTTGTCCATCTCACTGTGCTGGACTGTTGACCTGTACTCTGCCTCCTAAGCTGGACAACTGGGTAAGAAAACAGATGGATGAATCTAACAACATTTGAAATGATTAAAAGTTCAGTTAAATAACTTTTAAATGCTGGAATTGTGTCAATGAAGGGAGTTTCATACTGAATTTCTGGTGTAGTTTGTGGTTTACACATTTTAATTACATGCACAAGGTCACTGGTTCAGTTCCAGTCTGTTACTGGGATTATCCTGAACAGAACTTGAAAATTAAGGTACTGGGTCTGGGTGCAGTTTCCCCCTCCAGGGGCAAGGGTACCTAGACCTGGGGTCTAGAGTACGCTTGGGGAGTGTGATTGTGTGTACAGTGTCTCTTTATGTCTGTCTCCACGCTGGGTGAGTGCTGAGTATTTGCATGTGAAAACATAAGGGTGTGAATGGATGTTTGTATCTGTGTGTGCCTGTTGGTTTGTGTCGATGTGTCAGGTTGGGTATCAGACGCCACCTCTCTGGGAACATCTCAGGCCCTCCAAGGTATGGGGTCCTATCTCCCCCCACCACTCCCCCTGCCAGTGGCAGACGCCCTCAGACATCGGTGCATTGATGGTTCTTTGTGTCCGGGGGTGGGCGTCCAGGCACACACCGCCTCAATCCTGGCGGCTGCTTGTCGGGGCCTGGAGCCTGGGGCTCGCTCGGGCTCCTTCGGGGGTGGGGTGCCCTCGGCCTCTCGGCCTGGGGCTCGGTTACTCTGGCACAGCTGACTGCAGGCGGAGCTCACGGGCACGTCACTGCAACCCCCCCTGACTTCTGCTCTGCGGCTGATGAGCGACCCCTTATCTGGGGCTCTCCTTTGCTCTTGTCACGTTTTAGTTAACGGACTGAGGCGCAGACCGGGAATCTTTACAGAGTTAACAATCAGTTTATTTAAACAACGACACCAGGTGATGCTATTTGCAACGTGCTGGAGGGAGGGGGGTCCAGGGTTCCGGGGTATGTGAGGGGAAAGACGGGAATCAGACCCACTCCAAAGGCTCTCTCTCTTCATATGGAACGCCAGGACTGCCCACACTGGGGAAACACAAATCCACTCAGTCGTCCACACGGAAACAGGCAGGCAGGGAAAGGTCCGGGGTAGATCTGCACACAGAGATAGGGGTTAATGACGAACGGAAACAACTTTACGGAGTTTACCTCACTAATGGTTGAGAGACTGACGCTGATAGCTCAACGATCCAGCGACGAGTGACACAGTGCTGCTGTCTTAAATCGGCCTTGCGATCATCCCGATAGGCAGCAGATGCGTGGGCCAGGGGCGGGAGCCCATAATGAGCACCGCCCCGGCAGGTGAGAGAGAGAAAGAGAAAAAACATGTTGCCTAATACAGGATCAGCTGGTGAGGCACAGGGACCATGACAGCTCTCCTTTTCTTTGCTTGTTTTCTCTTTTTTTCTTTCTCAACAGGTGATCCAGGTGATTGATATATGTATTTTTTGTCTGTTTGTTTTGTTGGTTTTTGCCCCTTATCACCGGCCCTCCTCCCCGCTCTTTTTCTTTCCCTCTTTCTTTCTCCCTTTTCTTTTCCTCAGTCAAGTTTGTCCCGTGTTCAGCAAATGAAAGTAAAATAAACAATGAAAGCAAAGGTGAATCAAATAGACCAATACGGCAAGGCTGGGATGGTCTATTTGGTAAAGTAAATCCATTGGGCATCTTTCTTTGCCTGTAGACAACAATTCTGATGGCAAAAGAACCAAACGGGACAGGCAAAAAAAAGAAAAGAAAAGAAAATTAAGGTACTTAAACTCCACTAGATTTGACTGTAAAATATGGTTGGCATTTTTTTCTTATAAAATTTATCTAATTTGTTTACAATATGTACGAATACTTTATGAAAGAATGTTTAATCATGTGTTATTAATTACATTGTAAGACACATAGGAGCAGAACAGGCTTTGAAAGTGTCTCTCCTGCCTTTCCTTCCAATATTAACAGTAACTTACACTGTCACCACAGGGGGGCAGCACAGAAAGCTCCTCAAGGTTTTTGTGTGCATGACTTCCAACCTTACTGTACAGCACATAGTAAGACAGATGATATATTTAATCAATATATCATGCAGCATGAACAAATAAAAACTGTAGGATGAGTCTGAGGCTCATCCGGGACATTTAGTGAGGTATTTTGGATTCATTATTCAAACATTTTCATTTCACATTTTCATTTATCTATAGTCCCAAAATCATATACAGTAATGACTCCAGCAGACAACATTTGGTTATGGTCTCATCTCAGGGTGACTTTTAAACATTAGAGAGTGTCTATTGACTCACACAGTGTAGATGTATTATGCCAAAGGATCCAAGATGAAGTTTTCCAGTCAGAGTTAACAGCTGTACGTCTTGTTGAAATCTGGTGAAACGTCATGACAGAACATTTAACCTTAACATTCACACTATTTGAATTAGAAACTACTTTTACGTATGTTTCTGCTTAATAATAAGACTTGTATAGCCAAATCCTGTGGCCCCTCTTCAATGCTGGCAGAATTTTATTTTTTCTTCGTAGTATATAATGCATTAATGTGTATCGCATTAAATCACATGAGATTTAAAACATATTCAAATTATGATGGAATCAAAGGTGCCTTAGAAATACAGTATAATATTTAAATGTTCTTAAGCTGAGTAACTGAACCACATTCAGTATGCTAAGCTCTCTGTGTTAAATATTTGCAAAATTTAAACCAGGAAGCATCACAGGGGAAAAAAAAACCCAACAAGAAAAAAGTACCCTGAGGTGTTTAATGTGCCAAGATCTGTGCTGTGTAAGGTGCCCTATTTTTAGACTTTAACAAACACACACGCAGGCGAATGGCCCAAACGAAAAACGATGAGTTTTCACAAAAACACTGATCAAGTCTTTTAGAACATAAGCCTTTTTATAGAATAACCTCTGAAATAGTTGGATTAAACATTTGTTCACCAGAACACGCTTCAAATACTCAGCATGTAACAGAAACCAGGAAACATTTTCAGACTGAACAAACCTGTAAAACCATTTCCGACTTCTTCACTTTAACTCAATTATCTAAACACAATGATGAACCAAATAATGCTCATTTTGCTCTTTCATATTGGATCTACAGGTAAGATCATGATCATGTCAAGAAATACAATTTTGAATTTACTCAACAAAACTATTCCAAATAGAATAAATAATGGTTTACAATAACTAAACTCGAATAATGTTGCCAAGTATCCCTTTAGCAAAATAGAAAAGTCACATGTACTCATGTACTCACATGTACAGTCAGACTGTTGTTTTAATTGTATTAACTGTGTCTGTCCTACAGTCAAACACTCCTTGAAGACTTTTTCATGTCGTGTTCTGAAGTTCCAAACACCCCAGATTATATGACAGCAGGAGATCTTGAGGGAATTTTAGAAGCTCACTATGACAGCAACATGAAAACACTAGAACCGAGACAAGACTGGATAAGAGAGTCTATGGAAGATGATCCACGTCAATGGGAAACACTGATTAAGAACTGCAAACATTATAAACAGCTACTAACAGATGAAACTAGAAGTTTCAAGCAGTACTCAAACCAGACTGGAGGTATGTTTCTAACATTTTTTCTATTTGCTGTTCTTTTATTTATTTAAGATAAGATAAGATTCCACGGCGGGGAACCACTGCATTACCTCAGCTCAGGTAAAGATAGCAAAAGAAAAATATAAAAAATAGAAATAAAATACAATCAAATAAAAAATAAGTAAGATAATACACTATATACAATTTAAGCATACACAGTATGTTATTATGGATAGAGGATTGCGGAAATATGCAAGACATGAATTTAACTATTCTACCACTACTGTTATTACTTATTCGTTTGTTTGTTTGTTTGTTTGTTTGTTTGTTTGTTTACTAGATTAGATCAGAAAAACTTCACTTTGGAGTCTGAAAATTTCTTTAAAACCTGTGACAGATGCTACAGAAGCTAGAATGAGTTGGATTCAGAGTCTCAGTGTAGTTTACTTCAGTCTCTGTCTCTCTTTCATGTGTTCATATTATCCAGGAGATTATGGGCTGTGAACAGGATGATGAGATGAAACAGACTGTTGCTTTTGAACTTTATGGATATAATGGGGAAGACTTCATTAGATTTGACATAGAAACAGAGACATGGATCACTTCAAAACCTCTGGCTAAAACCACCAAACAGCAGTGGGATACAAATACAGCCAGTAATGGAGTTTGGAAGAACTTCCTCATAGGGCTGTGTGATATGACCAAAATCTCATATCCCGATATAAGACATCTATCGTCCCGATAACGATATAAATCACAAAAATGTAACATTTTCTATAAATTCTGTGAATCTCAGGCAGCTGAAGCGTTTCCAGCTGGGCGTCGTGTTCCTGGAGTCGAGTGTTTTAACTGATGCGCGAAACTATAAATTTTTAGACATAAGTTGTAACGGCCGCCATTTTCTTTGTGAGTATTTATTACACAGTGTGCTGCAGCGAAAAGCCTGTTCTAACATTTGAGTCTAAGGTTTATTTTTAGCACGTGGCGGCTCTTTTTGCTTCTCATCTGTAAACACTCTGCATAATCTTTCACGTGATTCAGTTTATTTTGAAAAGATCTTGAGCTTTATTGTGAAAGGTTTATGTGGAAAATAAACAAGCGGACACGTGATGGTTTTACTGTCGTTGCTGCTAACGACAACGCATAAAAACAGGCGCTTGTCCGTCCGTTGTGTGCATATATTAAATATAAGAGAAAGAGCGAACTTTAAGAAATTAATATAGCCACTACAGTCACCATCAAAACGATGAAAAAATGTTGCCGTAAACAGTTTATTTTGCGACACCACGAAACAAATGATAGCGTAAAATGAAACGATAGATGTTTTTATATCGTCATCCGATATATATCGTTATATCGAACAGCCCTATTTCCTCACAACAGTGTGCCCTGACTTGATGAATTTGTATTTTAATGATGCAAAGAGTTTTCAATATGTTTCAATGTTCAATATCATGATGTTCTCTCAGGAACACCTCTCATGTTCTATCATGTTCTGTTCAGTTAGATGGACAACTGAAGTACATAAAAGTCCAAACAGAGAATTCACAGCGGAGTTCATAAACTTTCTGAGCTCCAGAGGCTGGTTAAACCGCCAAAAATAAGCAGACTACAGATCAAGGAGAAGTTTACAAGCTCAAACTCAGAGGCACAGATGACTTGGGCTCTATAGGAAGGGAATTAACCATACTCAGGATATGGCGATCAGGATAAACCAACCATAATACCAACAAAAAACTAAGAAATAACTGTACTGACATTCCTTTACATTTACTTTTACTTTGTTGAGTCTGTGTTTCCACAGGCCCAGCTAGTTTAGAGACTTATGGCTCATGAAGAACGAAAACAAGACAGAACATCTTCAACCGGTCTTTTACTCGCTAATGAGGGAAGCTTGATCAGAACCAGGCGGTGGAGCTTAATGCTCCTCACCTGTCTCTAGCCCAAATCCTTCAAAGAGCAGTTTTCCTCGCAGCCTTTTTATTGAAAACTGTTACAATACACAACACAAGCACCTCCCACCGTAAACCCCCCCAGTTCTAAGACAAGGCCCTATATGTGTGTATGTGTGTGCACGTATAAGCAAGTGTGCAAGAATGTGTGTGTGGGTGTGTGTTTGAGTGAGTGTGTGCGTCTCTCTGTGTGCGTGACTTTCTGATCACAACATCCTTGGTCATAAGGGGATAATCTCCCCCACACCCAGTATATGGTTCAGTTCCTGTATTGGTTCACCATACACAACACAGTGAAACCATAAAAGGGCGGGAAGCTTACCAAACATCAAACAAAACCATCAGATAGGATGTATCTACAATAAAACGTCAGCCTCCCCCTGCACCAAATCGGCTGGAGAGGTGGTTAGACAAAGGAATGTCTTTGATCCTATAGTTTGAACTAAGACAATGACAACATTCAGTCTATGAGTTTTTAGCATCATCTGCAAAGAGACATTACTTGTAAACTGCCGGGGGAAGGACTGTAGTACACAGCATTGTTAGCAACTCAGTTAATTCTGTGCTATCACAGCGAAAAAGCCTTCAATTAATCCAAAATGCTGCAGCAAGAGTACTGACAGGGACTAGAAAGAGAGAGCATATTTCTCCTGTTTTGGCTTCCCTTCATTGGCTTCCTGTTAAATCCAGAATTG
>NW_005188581.1:15436-17019 GCF_000239375.1 Pundamilia nyererei
CAGTGACGCAGCGTGCTTACGGGAAAGTAACAGTAATCTAATTACCGTTTTTGCAATAGTAATCCCTTACTTTACTCGTTTCTCGAAAAAAGTAATCGGATTACAGTAACGCGTTACAAGTAACACAAGTAACGCGTTACTGCCCATCTCTGTCTATGAGTTCAGCAAAGCATCTTCAGTAGAGAGTCATTATATGTAAACTACTTGGGAAGGATTTTTCTGCTTTCATCAGTGTAGTACAGAATCTTGTTAATTCTGTGTTATTACAAGGAAAAAATAGCATCAGATGATGGAACATGATTTATTTACACAGTTTAAAAAGATGTATCATTCATTTGTTTTAAACAGCTCTTTCTCAGCAGTTGTTCTTTCAGGGTCTCTTCTCCTAAAGTCTCCCTCCTCTCCAGTCAGCTGCCAGCTACAAGTTTCTACCCTGAGAGAGCCACGATCTTCAGGAGGAAAGATGGAAGGACATCCATAAATGTGTCTAAAGGAGAGATTTTCTATAACCATAATGTGACATTCCAGACAGATTACAGTACCCCATGCTCCGTGTGAAAACAGGAAGGGGCTACTGTATACACATTATGATCTTTTTACTTTTTTTACTCATCTTTTATTGCTGACATGATGATTTCTGTCACTTCTGCAGTGGTTGTTCTGGTTCGTCTCATCTTCGTAGTTGCCACTGAATTTGCTGTTTACAAAAAAGGAGAAAAGTGAGAGATTTAAAGGAGGTAAGCGTTAATTTTTCTTTCTGTCTTTTCTTTCTGACATGACATGGGTGTGAAAAAATGTGCTACTGATGATCAGTTATTTTCTACATAAAATCCAGTCCAAGATCAGTGGATTAACATGATGTTTTGGTCCTTTCCATTTCAAGTAAAATATATTTTTATGTTTCCTCTGATTGTTACAATATATTACCTATAATTTTTGGAAAATAGACCATAAATATAGAAAATTTAATAAGCTATAAACTAGTTATAAAAATGAGGTGATGGGTTACTAGGTACTGTCAGCTTTGGTGCACTTTTGTATTGATTATTCAAGTTTCACAATTCAAACTTTGTCCTACTGGAACAGACCACTGCCAATGTTTCATCATTGGATAAAGGTGATTACTCTGAACAAGTTTTATTAATTGCTCTAACTCTTCAAGTGGACCCAAAATGGTTGTAACTGTAATATTCCACCTCTACACAATATATATTTTGATTTACAGACACAGGAGAAGCAGCATCATTAATCATTCCGCTTTGCAATACTCCCTACTGGTTAACAAGGACTTAACTTGTCAAAAATATAACTGCTAACCAAGGTTTGTGGCCTTTAACTGTTCCGTATAAATCATTGTTGAAATCCAGTCCAAAGTGGAATTTAGAGTACATATCAATGTTATGTCCAGATTCATTTATTTTACCCACCACACTGCTAAAAGAATGGGATAATGAGATCACATAATCTAGTAAAAGAAAAAGTAACATGGCTTTCTTTTTCCAAGGTAGATTACAACTCAGAATCTGACATGTGTCTGTTTTTACTTTCTCTTTGCAGTTCTTCCCTCATTTTCTGTCCTCCAG
>NW_005188582.1:0-1127 GCF_000239375.1 Pundamilia nyererei
AAGAACCTTGAGAGCAAACTGCTGCTGAAGCTTAACCATCACCTCACTGAGTGAAGAAATGGCACATTTTTGCTAAATATGCAGAAATAGATGCACACCCATACAATTTATGGTAAACTGAGCTGCCTTGTATGTACATATGTTGAAGATACCTTGTTCTGTTTTCTCTGAGGCTGCTGTGCCATTTGGAGCAAAAATGAATTTATAGTTTACAGAATATCTTGTCACTGGAAATTGTTTGCATTGTTTATTTATATTATTTACTGTAGGTTTTGGTAAAAAAAAAAGGTTTATGTTGTGAAAAAATGAAATCTGGAAATTAGACTTGTTGTGCCTTATTATTTTGATGTTTTTACATATATTCCTTTTGAAAATACTAAAATTTGTGTATTTATTTATTTTTGTTTGTCTGATAGCATTTATTTAAAAAATAAATCGGACATTTCAAACAGTTACTCCCTACTTACTCAGTACTTGAGTAGCCTTTTCATCAAGTACTTTTTTACTCTTACTCAAGTAACTTTTTTGACGACTACTTTTCACTTTTACTTGAGTAATGATATTTTAAAGTAATGATACTCTTACTTGAGTACAATTTTTGGATACTCGACCCACCTCTGCACTGTTGTGATATTTTCTTCAGTACACAGTAGCACAATTCATCAAAGCCACCCACTTTAGCGCTTCCGCAAGCTTCAAACTTAAAAAACACTTCAAAAATTCACCACAATTTAGCACGGTTCAACAGCACACCATCAAATCTTTCAGCTTTTTACCAGCAAATTTCACACAGTACTTTTCACAAAGTTTTAACCTCATTCACTCAGCTTCTGTATCAAATCACTTTCACACACCACACCCACTTATGACCATGCACCCAAAAAACAAATTTACGCTTAATTATATGCTCAGACGTGTATCATTCTGCCTCCGGTACTGGTCATCCTACCTTTTCCACAAATTTAAAAGCCTCTAAGCCCAGGTTCGCCTACCTTGCCGGTCAATCGACCCGCTTCGGGAACGCCATCACTGATAGCCATCAAATTTCTAGGCCCTATATTACAGTTTTTCTCAAATGCTAAAACACATGTCACAAACGTTACCACCAGGTCCCCCAATGTCCAAAC
>NW_005188582.1:3294-16916 GCF_000239375.1 Pundamilia nyererei
GAGGGTTGTGTTTTGTGAATTGTGTCTTCATGTGACATGTGTTTATGGTACTGGAATATGGTGGCTACATTTAGTAAATGTGTTTAGACTACTGGTCATTTGGGTTACAGGATTGGCTTTTGTGTTTTAACATTTGAGAAAAACTGTAATTTAAAAGCACTTCCTGCAGCTTGACCGGAAGCTCCACTTAAAGCTTTACCGGTCACCCGCGTTGAAATGGTCACGCCGAGCCCTGCTCTTCACTCAAACGGTGCAACAAAAGTGGCACTTGACCACTGATTATTAACGACTGTCCTCAGTTGTCGCTGTAATCACCCGGGATCTCCTGTCATTGCAGGTCTCTACCGCGCGTCCGCAGTAAAGTTGGGAACCAACCCGAACCTTTTGGACCCTTAGGGATTACCGTCCCCGTCCTAAATAATTTAAATAATTTTAAAAGCACCACTGTGGACTCTAACCACCAGTTTATTTATCTGATGCTATCTCTAATCAATTGGGAATTAAATCCCTTATCCAAATGTCCTAATCTAATCTCTTTTCTTGGCTGACGTAACACAATTGACACACATAACATCAACTTCAAACACACGTCACATCAACTTTGAAATTCATCCCAGCATTAACAATAATAAATTTTCGTCGGTCAAATTTCCCCAAACTTTTGCTTTTATCACCAATCACCGAAAATCACCACAGACATTTCACCAGAAAATCTACTTAGTGGACATTTAATTTATCTTGATTTCCAATTCATCACCTTTTGGATATTTTCTTTAATCAACAGGCGGTGCCTTACCTTTCTATTAAGGGCCTGTCACTCAGTTGACCTGCTGGCGGGGGAGTGTGGGAATTATATCATTTTTATATCATGTTTATTCTTCTATATCCTTTTTATTATGCTTTGAGCAGTGGCATTTGATGAAAACATTTATTAAACATATAGTTTTGATCATGTTGTTACACATTGCATATGTGCTCATGAAAAGAGTTAAGCACTCAGTCCTGTGAAGGTCATAAGCTTCGTTCAGCTGACTGTCTAGACTGATATATTGTAGGAATGGCGTGGAATGCAGTGAAGGAATGCATAGCACGCTTACACACACAGACATAACATAGATTTATTTCTAGGGTAGAGGTGAAACACATTTTGCTTTGTCTTTGCACAGCAACAATTGATACAGAAGGTGTTAAAGATAACCATGACATGAATAAGTCCACAGGTAGCATCTGGAGGGTGAGACGGCCATGCAGGGTAAAATGCTGCTGAACACGAAAACTTGGTGAACTGTCATTAATTCTAACTTATGCTTGTTATATTCTTTGTTGACCCGTGAAGGGACGTGAACCCTGATATAATAAAACTATTTTGCTGACAGAAAACATTTTGATCTCAGAAGGATCTGTGATTGTTCACTCTCTAATGTCTGACAGTGGCTCTACAATCTTTGTTTGCCCATTCTTCTTTTCCCGTCAAAAGAAGAAGTGAGATGGGGCATCCATCTCTGGGACACTGAGGGAACGTCACCTGATCAAAGCCTCTTTGGCTGTCGTGCCCAACAGGTTGGCCAGAAAAGCCTTTTTAGTTTTGAGGGAATCTAAAAGCCCTCAGTTTCCTGTAGATGCTGCTAAACCCTGCAGTTCTACCACCAGAGTCTCTAGGTCTCTCATAGATCTGGTTATGCCTCTAGTAACATCATGAGTAAATTGCTAACACAATTGTTTGATCTGACACTTCCCAAAATCATACCACTGTTGGGGAAAAAAAGAAAATCTGATTCAGATTTTTTGTGATTGGGCCAAAAATTGGGCCAACGGATGTTCTAAAAGATTTGTCATGCAACAGGGCTGTATTGAAATGCCAGTAGGCACTCCATACATGGAAAATTTTAATTTAATTTTATCAATTTTAATTTTAAACCCTACAATAATACAAAGAGAAAACACAACAGTCGCACAACCCCCTATGAGCAAGCATAGGGGGAAAAAAGCATGTTAAAATGAAAAACTCCCTTTTAACAGGAAGAAACCTCCGGCAGAACCAGGTTGAGGGAGGGGCGGGGCCATGTGCCGCGACCGGTTGGGGTGAGAGAAGGAAAACAGGACAAATACATGCTGCGGAAGAGAGACAGAGATTAAAAACAAACATGATTCAATACAGAGAGGTCTGTTAACACATAGTGAGTGGGAAAGGTGACTGAAGAAGAAATACTCAATGCTGTAATGTGATGTGCGCTGAAATCTAACTGAAACTCTTTAAATAAGCCATTTCTCTGCAGATGATCTGTTAGCTGTCTGTTGACAACTACTCTTTCAAGAGAGTAGAGTAGTACAAGAGTGCTCTTTTACTCTTTTGATATGAAAGGAAGGCTAGAGTAAAGTGAAGTAACATCTCACAGAATCATTAATACATGTAAAAGTAAGTGTTATTTTCTGTGTTCCCTTTTTTCAGACTGAGTAACTGTAACCTATCAGAGAGAAGCTGTGCAGCTCTGTCCTCAGTTCTCAGCTCTAGGTGGTCTAGTCTGAGAGAGCTGGACCTTAGTATCAACAACCTCCAGGATTCTGGAGTGAAGCTTTTGTCTGCTGGACTGAAGATGCCAAACTGCACACTGGAAATTTTGAAGTAAGAATGCAGTGTTTTCTACTTAATGTTAAGCAGAATTTGTATTATGTTATTAAGTAAAAAGTAAAAGGTTATAGAATTGTCAGGTGCACTATTTACCTTTGGATGGATTAGTAGACTGAATTACTTTACGTCTTTTTCTGACCAAGTTACCGTATTTTCACGACCATAAGACGCACTGTGCTAAAAGGCGCAGTCTCAGTTATGTGTGCCATTACTGTATTTAACACACACATAAGGCGCACTGGATCATAGGGCGCATACAAGTACCGTATGCGTATTTAAAAATAAAGCGGGAGCAACCTGAGTTCGGTACCTTACTCACATTTTTATTACCAATAATCGTCATCATCAACAACACACAAGCATACAAGTGTGCGTATTTAAAAATAAAGCAGGAGCAAAACTGAGTTTGGTACTCACATTTTTATCATCAATCAAACCCATCGAAGTCCTCATCCTCTGTGTCTGAATTGAACAGCTGCGCTAAATCTCCATCAAACATGCCAGGTTCACTTTCTTCACTGTCAGAGTCACTTTCCGTGCCGTGCGACTCCTCGGAAACGATGCCGGCTTTTGCGAAAGCTCGAACAACAGTGCCAGCAGACATGTTAGCCCAAGCATCTACAATCCATTGGCAAATTGTGGCGTAACTCGCCCGGCGCTGCCTTCCACTCTTGGTGAAACTGTGGTCTCCATCGGTCATCCATCGCTGGATGTGTTTGTCGCCGATGTGTTTGCTGCAGTAGGAGCGAAAGATGGCCAGCTTTTCCTTATAATCCGCTGGAAGTTGCTGCGCTACCGTAGTCCTGGTCCGGATGGAAAAATGGCACCGTTTCATAAAATGTGATAGTGAAACTGCTTTTAGCCGAATGGTGACCATCGAAACGCTTCTCCCGCTCGTTCTTTGCTCGATGATCGCCTTATGTCCGCGGAAACTCAGCTGCGTCTTCTTGACCTGTCGGAGCTTGTTTTCCAGCTTCCTCCACTTGCGAACCATCGATTCATTAATCTTAAATTCTCTCGCCACTGCTCGATTTCCATGTTCCTCCGCGTAGCTGATGGCCTTCAGTTTAAACTGTGCTTCGTAAGCGTGTCTCTTTGCCATTTTCAGGGTTGTTAAAACAACGATGTCCTGCATAACGCACATACCTGTTCTTTTATACAGGTATGTGCAATAAAGTCAACGCACACACTTCACCCTTTAGCGTTCTCATGGTGTTCTCTAATACGTCCTCATTATAACACACAGGGCGCACTGCGCTATAGGGCGCACCGTACTTTTTGAAGAAAATCTAAGACTTTTAAGTGCGCCTTATGGTTGTGAAAATACGGTAAGTCTGTTAATATATTTCTACCTTTATTTCTGTAAATAATATGCATAATATTTAGAACATCCTGTTTCAGAGAGTTATTAAATAACTAGTTTACATGCTCGCTGCCTCTAGACTGGGTCATTCTAATTCATTATTATTAGGTTGTCCTAATGAAAAGCTTTCAGCTGATCCAAAATGCTGCAGTGAGATTGATTAAAATGAGAGAATATTCTATTCCTTGGCTCCCTGTTGAATATAGACTTAAAACTTAAATTCTTCTTCTCATTACAAAACTCTTAAATAATTTGGCCCTCTCATAAGTTGAGGTCTGTTGAAATTCACTTCATGTTAAAAGGGAGTTTTTTTCCTATTTTGACCAAGTGCTGTTCAAAGGAAATAGAGGAGGAAGAGCCGGAAACATTTCCTGTCCTTCATTCACTTCCTGTTTGTTTCATGATGTGATATGAATGGTAACACATAAGGGAACCTTATCAGAAACAGAATTAACCTTTTCTGATTTTTGGGAGTCTTCTCTGTAATATTATAGGGTCTACTTCTGCACAACTTGAAGCAACTTATCTTTATGAAGCTAATTTGAATTAAACTAGTGCAATGAATGAGTTATTGTGTCTGAAAAAATAAAGATAAACCCTTAGTGATCTATTAAAAGGGGGATTGTTGTTTTGTGTCTCTGCAGTCTGTCGCACTGTCTGGTCGCAGCAAAAGGCTATACTGCTCTGGCCTCAGCTCTGAGCTCCAACCCCTCCCATCTGAGAGAGCTGGACCTGAGCTACAATCATCCAGATGACTCAGGAATGAAGCTGCTGTCGGCTGGACTGAAGGATCCAGGCTGGAGACTGGACACTCTTAGGTATGAAGAGAATGTCTGATAGAGGAGGAAGAGCTGGAAACATTTCCTGTGTCCTTCACTCACTTCCTGTTTGTTTCCTGCAGATGTGATATCTGCCCTAACCCTAAACAGAAATAATCATCCAGTTAGAAAAACAACAGGAGACATTTACATATAGTTACCAAAGACAAATTTTTGGAACAGTAATGTTCTATTTAATTGTGCAGTCATCTTAACCCTTAAAAGGTCCTTAAAATCCCATTCTTATTTGTTTCTAAGGCCAAAAAAGTACTTCTGCCTAAAATATTCAGCATTATATAATTATATCTTGTGGGTTTTAACCATTTAAACCCCAGTATCGTTAAATATCCGCAATATTTTTTTAACAGAAAAAGACAAAAAACAATATATTTTCCATAAGATACATTTCAAGTTTTATTTGATTGCTATTTTAATTAGGCATTTAGATGGGTCAAAAATTGCCATCAACATTACTTTTTAAGCATCATTGTAGATTTTGCAGGGGTGCATTTTAAGAAATAATTCCTTTGGCCCATGGTTGTCATAGACCAAAGGTCAAGAAGGGTGAAGAATATGTAGAAATATAACAATATCCATACATTTGGGGGGGGGCTCAGATGTGTGGGTAAACAGCAATGAAATAAAAGCTTCCGTGGATAATGACTAAAACATTTTTCTCTTTTTCTGTCCATTAGAACATATCAAAGTTATTTTGATTTTGAGCAACACATCCCTGACAATATTTCTGAAACTGATTCTGACCATGTGTCCATTGGTCAGTCTAGCAGCTCTGCATCTCTGAGAAGTAATAGGTCCAGGGATTCACCTCTGTTGTTTGCTCCACAAAGGTAAGCTGTGAATGTTACTTTTCATGAAGTTTGTGATGTCATAAAACATGTTGGTTTACACTGGTCCCATTAATCAGGAAACAAGGCCGCACAGCCACTGAAAAAAAAAAAAACACTCACCAGCTCACTCTGTACCCAAATACGATGGAGGGGAGAAGGCACAAAACTCATCCCAACACCTCTTACGATGATGCTAGCCTGAAACTGAGATTCATGTGGATTTTTTAGTTTTAAAAGATTTATAACAATTATTATAATGCACTTTACATTGTGATTCTTGTAAAGTAGCTTTCATTCTATCTATGCCAACAATGCCATGAAAACTGGTTTTTAACTTTTCTCTGTTTTGTCTCACTGTCACACGTCACTATTTCAGATATTAAAATAATAATGATATTATAATGCAAAGACGAGATGAGTGAACAGAGCAGAGTTCACACACATTTAACAGTGTCCAATCTTTTTATAATCCATGTCAGAAAATAACTATCCACTAACAGGGGCTGGACCCTGTCCCCAGTAATGTTAGGATAAAACAGTTAAGGTAAAATGTAAATGTGTTAGTCCCCGTAGGGAAATTACTCCTCTGCATTTAACCCATTCACCCAGTGAAGCAGTGGGCAGCCACCAATGCAGCACCCGGGGAGCAGTGTGTAGGGATGGTACCTTGCTCAGGGGTACCTCAGAGTAGCCGTTCAGTGGAGTCGAACCTCCGACCTTCCGATCATGGGGCCACCACTCTACTACTGAGCTGTCCCTGCCCTGTCTGTCTCAGAGAGACAGACAACCATTCACACCTATGGACAATGCCAACAACTGATTTTCAACGTTTCTCTGTGTTGTGTAATTCAATGAGTTTTGAGTAAAAGCAACTATGATGTGTAAAACTAGAGAAGGAAAGTTGGAGCCCAGTCTTAATTAATTGATGATTACTTAGTTATGCTATTCGTAATTCTTCAGTAGATGCTTGAGGTTTGATTGCTGGTGGGCTATATTTTCTGAATTTCATTGGTAAAAAAGGCAAAACATGATTTTATTTGTGTGCAGCATGTTTGCTTAAGGTGAGATTAGATTTTAGTTTTTCATGGCTACACTCTAGCGAAATATGATAAACTCAAAATTGGAAAAATAATAATGATAATACGTTTTATTTAAAACCAACCCAAGGACACTTTTTTGGCTTGGGGTGTAGCTCAGGTGGTAGAGCAGGTCCGCTACTAACCAGCAGGTAGGTGGTGCGATCTCAGCCTGGGGACTGCCGTCGAGCTGTGCACAAGTGGAAAAAGAACAAACTGCAAGGGTCATTCCAGATGCTAAAGAACTGCTGCCGTCAATATAAAAAAACTGTAAAAGATGCTAAAAGAAAGCACTTACCTGACATTATTCTGTCAAACTGTCACAACCCGTGTGTTTTATTTAAAACTATTAACTCTGTTCTTAGTGCACCACAAACTGACTGTATCGAGTCCTCATCTTATTTTACACTTTTTTTTATTGAGAAGGTCTCCTCCACAAGGGCTCAAATCTCTCCTTGTGCTCACGACCTCTCAGTCTCTTCATCTTGCTCTGCTGTCTTTGACAGGTTTGAGCCTGTGGCTCTGTCCTTTTTAAAGGAGACTGTTGGTCATTTTAAGCCTTCAGGGTCTCCCTCCTTGACTCTTAAAAGAGGTGTTACCTACAGTTGGACCTTGGGTTTTTGAGCTGGTAAACCACAGTTTGATGTCAAGTGTAGTCCCTAAAGATTTTAAACATGCAGTAGTCAAACCCCTGATTAAAAAATCTGCTCTGATCCTATGGGTTTTTTTTTAAATGACAGGCCTATCTCCAAAGTACCTTTTCTTTCCAAAATTCTTAAAAAGCTGGTTCACAGCCAATAATTGGCCTTCCTGGAAAAGCAACATGTTTTAGAGGTTTTCCAAACTGGTTTTAAACCCTTTCATAGTACTGAATCAGCCATTTTAAAACTTTTTAATGACATAGTTTTAGCTACTGATGCTGGGGACTGTGTTGTTCTGGTGCTTTTACATTTGACAGCTGCGTTTGATACAGTGGATCATGCCATTTTACTCTCTAGTTTGGAACACTGGGTGGGCATTAGGGGCACAGCACTGGAGTGGTTCAGGTCCTACTTGGCAGGGCGATCTTTTTGTGTCAGCCTCGGTGACTATGTGTCATCCTCCGCTCCTGTCTTGTGTGGTGTCCCACAGGGCTCGGTTCTAGGCCCCCTCTTCTTTTCTTTATATTTGCTTCCTCTTGGTTCTATGCTGAGAAAGTACAGCATTGCCTTTCACTTTTATGCTGATGACTGTCAGATCTATGTCCCTCTAAAGAAAAGAGGCACATTCTCCACACAGCCATTACTTCAGTGTCTCGATGACATTAAGGCTTGGATGTCTCTTAACTTTTTAGAATTCAGTGATAAAAAAAATTGAGGTGATGATTTTCGGTAGTCCCATCGAGACTCCCAATGTGTATTTAGATACCTTGGCCCAGTATGTTAAACCAGCTATCACAAACCTGGGGGTCAAAGTGGACTGTGATCTGAAGTTTGATAATCAAATTAAGGGAGTGGTAAAATCTAGCTTCTATCACCTCAGGCAGCTGGCAAAAATAAAGCCAATTCTTTCACGGCAGCACTTTGAGACAGTGATCCACGCCTTTGTTAGCCCTCGGCTAGATTACTGTAATGGTGGCTGTGTCTCAGGTAGTAGAGCAGATCAGCTACTGATCAGAAGGTTGGTGGTTTGATTCCTGGCTCCCCCAGTCTGCATGCAAGATGCTAACCCCAAATTGCCCTCCGATGCATTCATCGGTGTGTGAATGTTTATTAGTTGCACTTGAATTTAGAATTTGGTTGTATGAGTGGGTGTGAATGAGGCATGTTGTATAGAGCGCTTTGAGTATTCCAGGAGAGTAGAAAAGCGTTATATAAGAATCAGTCCATTTACCATTTAATGCACTTTATATTGGGGTCAGTGCATCTTATATTGCCCATCTACAGAAGGTGCAAAATGTCGCAGCTTGTCTTTTAACTGGCACTCGAAAGTTTGAGCACATTTCCCCTATTTTAGCTTCACTTCACTGGCTGCCTATTCCTTTTAGGATTCATTTTTAAATTGTTTTATTTGCTTTTAAAGCTCTCCTAGCCCCATCTGATCTCTCTCAGCTGCTACAGCCTTATACACCCATTTGCTCTCTCAGTTCAGCTGATCAGCTGCTCCTGAATGTACCCAGGACTGGGTGTAAACTTAGAGACAGTGGCGTCGTTAGGCCTATTATAGGGGTGCTGAAGCCTCCCTAAAATATTCTCAAGCCCCCCTAAATAATTTGGTGGGGTTTTTTTGTAGTTTTTTTTTTTTTAAACTTATTCGATTTTTTTTTACAGAACTTGCAGACAAATTAAAATTAAAATGCAGGAATATGAGTTTAAAGAAATAATAATATAAACCTGTCGCTATTCACATAAATATGATCATAACTCGGTTGGTCCCTTTCGCTTTTCACTGTTAATGTAGCATCAGTGCTTCGTTATGCAATCCATTCCAGTTGTTCACAGGGGACATCCACATTACTGAAAATCCAGTCCTCGTTTTCACTGCTGCTTTACACTCCGCTAGTATACACCTGCGGACACACTAGCGTACATGCGGCAAACAGCAAGAAATCATGGATATACGCAAGTTTTTCAAGAAAGTAAGTCTTCATCATCGGCTGGTGGTAACAATTAGTTAGCTCCAGCTAACAGCAGAGAGTCCCGTGTAATTAATGAACCAGGTGCTCCCCATTTTGATAAATAAAAACCTGGCTAGCGCACAAAGTTAAATTGTTAGCATAATGTTAATTTCTGTCACTCGTTTTAGCTCTGAAAAATCGAGCTGAGCTCATTCAGGTATGGTCATCATCAGTGGAAATAATAATAATCACTCCTCCATCCGCATTAACCTGTAGGAGTCAGGCCAGAGGAGCACAGAGAGGGAGAGGGGAGAGACCTCTGCTGGAGAGCTGAGTCAAAGATTTCACAGGATGGAGTCATTTGTGATGCAGACAGTCTGATTAGAATTTTATGGAACTCAATATGGATATGAAATATGAAACATTTCAGTCATGGTACAACATATAAGACCTGTTTAACTTGAGCTTTTATTTAGGAGAGTCAAGGTTAGAAAGTGGAGAGAGCAAAGATAGAGATATATATAAGTCAAATTAGCCTGACTCACATATTTTTGAGGGTTCTATTTAAATATTACTTCAATTCAAATGATTTAGTAATATTTTTCAGGGCTTTAAATTTCAGCCATTTTAGTCACATGCGTGCTCAAAATATAATGTTTGTAACTTCAAAATATTTGGGAGCAACAAATTACTGTGGCGTGTGAGCAGAAGTCATGATATTAGCAATTTACATTACAATTCAGTATGTTTTAATGTATCTTGAAGGGTGAGGCAGAAGGAGAGGCTGAGGGAGAAAAAGGTCAACAGGCAAGTTCAAGTCAGAGAGAGCAAAGAGAGACAGAGGAGCTGCAGCAAATGGATCAAGAGGCAGAGGAAGATCAAGTTATTACAGAGAGAGGAGAGCAAACAGGCCAAGAGAGGGAAAATGATGAAGCAGCTGCAGCAACTCATTCTATTACAGGGTTTGATATAGGTGACAAAGACACAGGGCCCAGACAGGTAAAGCTGAAGAGCTGTCCACATGATACTTTTGGTACACAGAAGCAAGCATTTAACCACAGCTGGTTTGAAAAGCACAACTGGTTAGAATATTCAGTCAACCAGAATGCAGCTTTCTGCTTCCCATGTAGAGTGTTTGGCAAAAACATCAAACATGATAGTTTGGTCAGTAGTGGTTGCAAGAACTGGAAGAAATCTTTAGTCATCTTTGGCAAGCATGAGATGGCACAAACACATAAGGACAGTGTTGTTACATGGAAAAGCTACCAGGGAACTAGCAAACAGGGAAACGAGGCACAGATGATAGCAACTGCAAATGTGAGTGAGATAGTCAAAAGAAGAGAGTATCTCAGACGAATTGTTGCAGTCACCTCTATGTTAGGGAGACAGGGACTCCCTTTTCGTGGCCATGATGAAGGTGAAGACAGCCCAAACAGAGGGAATTTTCTTACGAGCATAGAGCTTTTAAAGGAGTTTGATCCTTTTCTTCAAAAACATAATCCCCCATCAAATGCACAGTATATCTCACCAACATCCCAGAAAGACATGATTGACTGTTGTGCCCAGGAAGTTACTAGTGTCATTGTATCTGAAATGACAAAGTCTAAAGTCTATTCCATCATGGCAGATGAGGCAAGGGATGAAAAGGCAGAGCAGTTAGCTGCTTGTGTCAGGTACGTGTCAGAGGGGGCAGTGAAGGAGCGTTTCCTTGCACTTCCTTGCAGAGATAAAATCATTTGATGCCCAGTCCATTGCAAATGAGCTTCAGCAGCAGATCCAAAACAATGGTCTTGCAGAGCCTAAGTGAAACATATGATGGTGCAGCCGTTATGAGTGGCTCCACTGGAGGTGTACAAGAGGCTGTGGAGCTTTTCAGCTTGTTGGAGTGTGTGTATTCTTTCTTCAGCACCTCCCTAGTCAATCATCATAAGTTCATGGAGTTCATTTTGGAGTGCCTGCTACCTGCCATTGGATCCCCCATAGCTGTTGGTCTCAGAGCAAAGCTCTACAAGTTCTCAGCAGTCTATGCACTACTGATGTTTCAGTTAATTCTGTCTGTAACCGAAGGACTCCACAAATTCCTGCAGAAAGAGACTTTAGACCTGGCAGAAGCTTTTATCTGCAAACAAGCTGTGTGTGACACACTTAAGGGCAAACACTCAGATGCATTTGCTACAGAGCTGTATGAGAAAACCAAGGCCCTGTGTAACACCCACAGTATCCCTGAACCAGGTGCCAAGACAAGGCACAAACAGAGGAAAATTGAGGATTTTGTCCTGGAGGCAACTGTGGGTTCACGCACTGAATTGAAGAACTCAGACACATTGAAAGAGAGTTACTTTTCCCTTGTGTGGATCGGATGGTTGGCGAGCTTGATCAAAGATTTTGCAGTGTAGATGCAGGGCTGTTAAAAGGCATCCAGGCATGCAGTCCTAAATCTGAGAAATTCTTGAGTGAACCACACTTGAATGAACTTGCAAAGCACTACAGACTTAACCTGAAAAAAGAGGAGGTTCTGGTGGCCAGAAACTTTCTTACCCAGAAAACAGAGGCTGGATGTCCACCCAAAGATATGTTGTCTGTGTACAACCTCCTTGATTCAGACATGTTTCCCTCTCTGAAGGCAACCATCCAAGTTGCCCTAACAGTGCCTGTCAGCAGCTGCTCGTGCGAAAGGTCCTTTAGTGCAGTGGTCCCCAACCCCCAGGCCTCGGACTGGTACTGGTCCGTTAGTCGTTTGGTACCGGGCCGCGAGAGTTGAGGCTCGGGTGTGAAATGTATGGTTTTCAGGGTTTTTATTGGTTTTCAGCGTTATTTTATTTTCGTTTTTATCATTAACTCTGTTTTCCTGGGTCTTTTCACGTGTGTTATGAATAAATCTTCTTTTTTTCGGTACTGATACTAGTTTTATTTTGTTGTATTTATCCGCGACACCTTAAAGGCCGGTCCATGAAAGTATTGTCGGGCATAAACCGGTCCATGGCGCAAAAAAGGTTGGGGACCGCTGCTTTAGTCCACTGCGTCGGCTGCACTCCTGGCTGCGTCAAACAATGGGTCAGAAAAGACTTCAGTCTTGCAGTCATGTCTATTGAAAAACACACGCTTCAGCATCTGAGTCACAACAGAGTGATTGACCGATTTGCCACTCTTAAAAACAGACGTCATTCTTTGATGCTTCCACCCACCAAGTAACTGGTGATTGCAGCCATAAAATTGATTTTCAGTTTTTTTCTTGTTATTGATGCAGCAAACACATTTCCTCATTTTTCTTGTTGTACTGTATTATAAAACAGACTGGAATAAAACAATAGATCTATTGGTGGCCTAGGATGTTTAATCTGTCTAAAAAAGTAGGAAAACAATTTCTCAGTCTTTGTTTTCTGTTTGTGAAATTTTGTGCTCATTCACTACGTTCGTTCATATCGTGTGCATCTCTTGGGGGCTAAGACCCCCTTGTCCTTAAAACCTAGTGACGCCCCTGCTCAGAGATCGTGCTTTTGCTGTAGCAGCTCCAAAACTGTGGAACGATCTACCTTTAGAGATTAGACAGGCCACTTCCCTACCTGTTTTTAAGTCACTCCTAAAAACCCAGCTCTTTACCCTGGCCTTTGACACCACATGAGATGTTGGTTTTTATTTTTTTATTTTTAGTGTAATTGTTTTTAGTTGATTCTATGATGTTTTATCTTGTTTACTTTTTTGATATAGGGCTGTTTTAATTTTATGTATGATGTGTTTTATTTATTTATTTTTGCTGTTTTCTGTTATTCTATTGTTTTTAACTAATTTTCTGTACAGCACATTGTCCTGTGCTGGGTATTTTAAAGTGCTTCATAAATAAAATTGGATTGCATTGCTCCAGTCTGCATGCCAAACATCCTTGGGCAAAATACTAACCTCATGTTGCTCTCCGATGCATCCATCGGAGTGTGAGCGTGTATTGTTAAGGTTAGGGAGCACTTAAATGGTAAATGGTAAATGGCCTGTATTTGTATAGCGCTTTACTAGTCCCCTAGGGACCCCAAAGCGCTTTACACATCCAGTCATCCACCCATTCACACACACATTCACACACTGGTGATGGCAAGCTAAACAGCTTAGAAGAAGTGCTTGTGTGATCCCTGCAAATTCCACTCTTGTCTTTGAAGTGGAGCTTCTGAAATTCTGAGGGTTTAAATTGAGTGTTACTATCCTTGGTGGCGCTGTCACTTGGTGTTCGCTCACTCTGCGGTAGAGTATCACTTCCTGTTCCTGCTCAAACACAGTGGTGTTTCTGAGTAGCTTATTTGCTT
>NW_005188583.1:0-16911 GCF_000239375.1 Pundamilia nyererei
TACTCTGTTTGTGTCGAGGGACCCGATCCTTGGGGTGGACCAGTTTTTGGCGCAGCGTGTTTTAGGGTTTAAAGGTCACAGAGACCCGGTGTTTAGAAAAAATGCGTCTCAGCTGTTCTGATACTCCTGACACGTACGGGATCACTACAGGTTTTCAGTTGGGCAGCGGTTGTCCTTCTCTCCTGGGTCGGCTGGAGCTTTCTTTAGGAGCCTTCCCAGCTTTGACAAAAGTCCAGCTGGGATAACCACATTTATTCAGGGCCTTCTTGATGTTCTTCTGCCTCCCTGGCTGCTGTGTCAGTGGGGATGGTGTTCGCTCTGTGTTGTAGCGTCCTGATGACGCCCAGTTTGTGCTCCAGTGGATGATGAGAGTCAAACCTTAGATACTGATCCGTATGTGTAGGTTTACGGTACACGTCAGCTTTTAGATGTCCCCCATTACTGATGGAAATCTCACAGTCTAAGAAGGCTAACCTGCCACTTTTCATATCCTCCCTGGTGAATTTGATGTGTCGGTCCACAGAGTTAATGTGGTAATGTGGTACGTCCTGAGATTTGATTTTCAGCCAGGTGTCATCCACATATCTGAACCAATGGCTTGGTGGTGTTCCAGGGTAGGACAGCAAAGCCCTCTTTTCCATTTCCTCCATGTACAAATTGGCCATGATGGTTGAAACTGGGGAGCCCACGGCTCTCCCATGTTTCTGCCTGTAGAACTGAGCCTTGTATGTGAAACAGGTGGAATGAAGACACAGTTCAAACACACTTGGTGGATGCTGAGAGCGGTCCTGTTGCTGAGGTTGGGATCATCCTGTAATCTCTTACGGACCGCCTCCAACGCTTCCGTGACTGGGATGCAAGTGGTCATGAGAATTTGCATAATTAAGACTGACCTCCCAGCCCATTGTTCCTTCAGTGGGCTGGTTTCAGTCATTATGCAAATGTGCTGTTTATAAGATTGAAACCTGCAGTCAGCTGAGACTGAAGACGTCACCTGGATGGGTGACTGAAAACGTCCAGATGAACAGAATCAACTTTTGGAGAAAGTTAAACTTTTGTAAATGTAATCAATTTTTTACAAAATCATTTTTTACAGTGTAGGCCCAGCTGCCTGTTAGAACAGAGAGCGCACAATTACACAATCAGTCCCCTCTGATAGCCTCCTGGCACCGCCCCCCGAACCCACTGCAACACAACTGTGCCATAATCCATCGACTGTTGGCTGAAGCCTTGTCATAAACAGTCAGATTTGAGTTCAAATTGTTTCAATGTTCAGTAAAGGTCAGGAGAGAGGTGCAACGTGTGCGTGTGCAGACATCTGTAAAACAAGGTGGAGGCTGTCTCGTGATTTGGGGCTGCATCTCAGCCAGTGGTGTTGAGGGTCTCGTCAAAATGGATAAAATTGTGAATGCAGAAAAATGCATGAATATTTTGATGCACTACACAGTATCAAGGAAGACTGTCTGTGCCTTTGTGTAATGGATGATGCTACTGCACACACTGTGCAGCTCTTAGGATGGTTTTCCATGAAATCTACTTTACTGGTTATATGTGTTTGGTGAGTTGTTCTTTTTAGTTGTATTGTTGGAAGATAAAGCCTGCACTGAAGACTGGAGATAAAACAACGATTAAAAAAAATCATTGCTGGTTCTAGTGGCTTTCATCCTTTTTGTGTTTGCTGATATGCACCTTTACTGTGGTTTCCCTGCAGGACATCTTACCTCAGACACACCTCCTCCATCTTACATTACTGCCACCCACTCTGAGACTCCCAAATGCACAGCCAAAGCACGAGAGCAGGTAAATCCTCCTTCGAAAGATGAAAGCCGATGCACTGAAAGAAGGACTCACAGCTGATTGCCTCGGACACACAAATGCACACACTTTTTCCCTGATCTAAATATAATAAGTTTTGTGCATTTGAAGAAAGCGTTCTGTAAAGTTGAACTTAACAGCGTAATGTTGATTTGTTCCAGTTAAGTCACTGTGACACTGGAGGACAGCAGACGTGTTTGATTTTGGAGTAAATATTCTTGTCCTGACAATATTGGTGCTGCTGGTTAAACAGCGTTGTGAAGGTTTCACTTTGGGCTCTGATACGAATTTTTTGCTAAATTATTCAGGTGAGTAGAGAGAAGCACAAAACATTAAAACCTAGTAAGATTCCTGAAAATCAAAAGATCTTCAGTCGTTAGACGGTTTGTTGAGATTTCGCGACACAGCGCATGCATGCAGTGCTGCAGATGTTTGTGACACTGGTATGTTGTCACATCTGTTCTGAGCTAAAACAAAACTCAAATCTACACTAATCACTTATTTGTTTGAGTTTCTTTTCAAACGTATTTAACATACCAGCCAGCAGCGAAGCAGTTTGCAGAAACATGAAATAAGTCACTTAGCTAACAATTTAATTGCCTGTACAGCATTTAGAAATGTCCAGTACGTCATCAGTTGGCTGACAGTGAACAGCAAATTACACAACCAGTTACAGCAGTGTATAGCTCCAGCCTTCCCATGGAGCTCATCGTGTGTCTGCAGTAGCCGAGGAAGGACAAACCCAACACTGGGTACATACTGGGCCTCATGTCTCTTATGTTTGAAATGACGACTGCAGGTGAATGACATAATGAATGAATGAGGGCTATTCAACCACACCGCTACACAGGCAGCTTTAGTTCACAAACCTTAACAAAAAATAGACAAAAAATTATATCTAAAAAACCTGTTTTCCGATGATGTATCTTTAGACGCTCTTGTATTCGCAGCATGCCAGCTCAGCTCAGAGAGCAGAGGCAGACTCTGTGGTGGTGAAGGTTCACTACATTTACACTGTGGCTCTGTCTGTCCCTCTGGACACGACATACAGTGAACTTAAGGAACGAGTCGCAGAGAAATTGGACCAGCCGGCATCTCATCTGCGCCTCAGGTAACAGCAGAAGCTGACAAACAAATGCCCTCCATCAGAGTAAGAATGTTACAGTGTGCACAGACATCTGACATCTACATCAAACATGAACAGGCAGAAGATTTTCCTTTTCTGTATTTTCCTGCTCATCTGCCAGTTTTTCATCCTGCTGATCCACCGCTTCCTCTCACTCCCTCGTCCTCTCTCATTAGACGTAAGCACCACGGCTCCTGCGTGCTGACACCTCTGGACGGGGAAATCGAGTCAGCTCACACTGTGCAACAGCTGGCTGAGGCCGGCAGAGCTACCCTGTGGTGCCAGGTTTGTATCTAAACTAAATATGGTGGTGGAGGTGTCACAGCAACACTGCCACCAGCTTCCCCACACGTTATAAATGTTGTGTTAGTTCATGTTCATAACAAGGCAGGAAGCCTGAAATGGTTTGGACGGGAAGAGGAGGGATGATTATAGTTATTATAGTGGGCAAAGGATTGAAATATGGAGCTGCAAGGCAGGAACAAAAGAGGAAGATTTATGGATGTAGTGAAAGAGGACATGCACAAGGTTGGTGCGACAGAAGAGGGTGACGCTGACACAGAAGATCTGCTGTGGAATAACTAAAAGCAACAGAACAGAATCAGACACGAATGAATGGCACGGGTTTGTTCAGCTGCTCTATCTGCCAAACGTGCTACTTTGGTGAGTCAAAGGTTAGAATACATTTGAGTCTATAAACTGATTCAATCTGTCTGCCTGTCTGTCTGTCTGTCTGTCTTCCCCACAGTCTGTATCCTTCAAGCTCGGGTCCTCTACCAGAGGCCTGGAAGCTCGAGGGTCCTGCGTAGCTCTTCCCCTCCATGCATATATTTATATATGCATGTGTGTGTACTAACTCATTCAATAATTTTTCTTATTTTTATTTCTACAAAACTTTCATACGTTTTGTTCCATGTGTACATTTCAATGTGCACAAAAATGTGGAGGTAGTGTTTGTACAGAAATATGTGAAAAACTATCAAAGCTAAAGGCTTCAGATATTCACAGGTTCTTCTCACCAACAAAATAAATCAGGATGTAATTTAGAACAGATACATCTGAAATGTTGCAGTAACGACTTACTGAAATTTAAAAAAAATCAAGCAGTCCCGTTAGGTCCCATATTTGAGCACATACTAGTACAAAATACTTTACACTGCAAAAGACAGCAAGTAACTTTGTCTTAGTTATTTCAGCTTTAAATATTATATTTATCAATGATGCAAAAATAAAACACGAACATGAAATTTTGCCACACTTTTGAAGAAAATGTTATTTACATTTAACTGTTTGTCTTTTTGTGTCGAATTGTAACACACACCAAAAAATGTGAAGATGCTTCTCTAATGATATCTCAGCTAGTTTACAGGTTCACTCTCTTACTCACACTGTGCTACTGAACTGCAGAAAGAAGATCCCCTGGCCAGCCGTACTATCCTCTACCAGATGGTGGCCCTTTATGATTATGATGCTCAGGGGCCCGAAGACCTGGAGTTCAGTGAAGGTGACACTATTGACATCCTCGGTGAAGGTGAGGCTCCACGGCTCAAAGTGAAACTTCTAATCATTGTTTTTGTCTGCAATTTGAATTGATGCTACATTCCTGGGTCATCTGTTTAGATGCAAAAAGTATTAATTTCCTCTTTGTTTCTCTGTTACGCTCGTTTGTAGTTAACCAGGAGTGGCTGGAGGGACACTGTGCAGGAAGTATTGGGATTTTCCCCAGCTGCTTCGCCTACAGGGAGAATAACAATATCACTACGAGCTCAGAGATTGTGTAATCAAAAGTTCATTGTTGCATTAATTCTTTAAAGCACCTATTATTCTATGAATTGTAACAGTTTACAGGCTTGGAGCAAGCAAACAGGCACGAGGCTGTTAAGTGCACCAAGTGCTATCTTCACTATGCTTTGAAGATCTTTTTAACAGAAACTTTTGTTTAAGAACATTATACATGAAAACAATCATATTGGTGTATCCATCATTACCATCTAATCGTTATTGCATGTTTGATAAATAATCCTTTGTATAATATTATTAACGTATATACTCTCAAGTGTGATATCAGACACTTCCTGGTTCATGAGCTTCTGTTCCCGAGTCAGTCACGTCTCAGTGTGAAGCCTGTGTCTCCGAGTCTTTGCATATGTGTTGTGTTTCCTGTCCTATGTCCGTGTATCCTGCTTTGCTTCCTTTGTCTCGTTATGTTGGACTAGCCCCAGCTGTGCCTCCTTCCTGTTTCCCATTACCTTCGCCCTTCGTGTTTGTGTCTGTTAGTTGTCGTGTCGTACCCTCGCAATGCTGCGGTTCGTCCTCTGTGCTCCAAGTAACTCTAATTCTCAGGTCCTGGTTTATTTTCTAGTGTTGTGGTGAGTTTTCTGTTTCTAGTTTTGTTTTATACTGATAATAGTGACTTCAGCAATAAAGCTGCTGCTTTCAGTTAAATTTCCTGCGTTGGGGTCCTGCATCCTGCCCGCCACACAGCAAAGCATCACATGATTATTCACATGTATACAGTATGCATGCATGCACATGTTCACAGACATATATGTAGATTTATATAAACAAGTCTTAGTTGAAAACATGAGAGAGACAAGTACAAGTACAGTGATGACATCATATTACCCCCCCCCCATTTTTTTCTACCAAACTTTGCAAAACCCAAAAGCTCTGTTATCTGTCTCTATAACAAACCGTTTATTAAAAAGAACTTCCACTCCTGCATCTATCGCTGATTTTAGAGGAAGATACACATTTACGATATTTGCAAACATGATACAAAAGCTGTGGATCACCCGGAGGACCCCAAACTTAAGATTTTTAACCCAACTCTACATGGCACCGAGCATCAGTCCCTTTCAGATGGTGAATCTCAATGTTGACATTTTCCAGCGGTATAGACCAGCCCACAACACGCTGACTGTCGGCTTACAGCAGAAGCAGGAACACAAGGTGTAGGCAGTGTCTGCAACAGCTGGGGTGGAGCTGAAACCAACACACCCCTCAAAATGTTGCTGTGACAAACGTAACACAGGGTTTATTGTGGTTCATGTGGTGTTCTTTGGATTTCTGTGAAAAATAGCACACGGCCTTGTCAAAGACACCTGCAAAACTACTGTGCTTGTACCCTGAGCTTTGCTATCGGTCTCAAGCAAAATCAGGGGCGATCAGAGCCTCGGCTGATCTGAGTCCTGACACTCAGAAATGCGCTCAAAAGATTAACATGATCTGACAAATCAGTCAGGGGAGTAATCACATTTCAAAAGTTCTTGTAGAACTCGACGTAATAACCATATATACCAAAAGCAGGCCTTGATCCAAATGTACACATACTGTATTTTGCCCTTATGCAGCTTTAGAAGATGCAGCATATATTTTCATTGCTATGTATATCAGTGAAGCCAGAGGAGATAAACCAGTTAAAGTGCAGGAAAGTCTTAAAAATGCAAAAGCCTGAATAATCTCTAATTTCCTGTTTCTAAAGTCAGATAAAACTGTGGTTATTGTATTCACCCCTATAAATATTAGAAACACGCTGTCTAACCATGTCTTTGTGTTAAAAGAGTGTTTTTCCTTCCCACTGTCACCATGTGGTTGCTCATAGGAGGTCGTCTGATTGTTCGGGTAGTCTCTATATTACTGTAGGATCTTACAGTATAAATCACCTCCAGGCCACTGATGCTGTGATTTGGTGCAAATAAAATGTCAATTTCATTGAACTGAAAATCTTCAGCTTTGCCAACTGCAGGTCGGTGTCTTTTTGTCAGTGCCATGTCTCAGTCATGCATCATAGCACGTCTCTCTCTCACACACACACACACACACACACACACACTCTCTCTCTGACTCGTGTGCACAGATATATTTTCATTGTGAATATGGTGAATGTGCTGGTTCTAATATGGGGCTTATCTGCTCTACGTGAACACTCACAGTGATTTATCCAACATGCCTCATTCACACCCATCCATACAGGTACTGTGTTCTTTTCCCCACACCATGACAACACCCACTTATTCTTTAACTCACTTTTATACTTATTTAAGATAGTAAAAGCTACAAAAGCACATAAGCATTTCATTAGACTAAAATATATATGTCATGTTCTTTCATTTTTTCCCAGTTGGGTCTTAATGATGGATTAAAGATAGTGATATTAGCTGGGTGGGAGACCTAGACTCCATGAAAAGTTCACTACTTTGTGCATTAATTGCGAGGAAAGGAAATGTCAGGTGCTTTTAGCCGTCATCACAAATGGTAGATGTAAAATACTGCCTGTGATGTGTGAGCAGACAGCTGTTGATGCAGCCATTCAGATGGCTTATCAAACAGAGACCTCTAATTACTGCAGTACTCTCTGAATGCACAGAATCAGCGCCCACATCCCTCTGTCACAGCAGAAAGGATGGGAATCGTATCAGCTTTACATAAGAGAGTGAAAGCAGTCAACAAATGTTCTGTGTGTAGTGAGGAAACAGCCAGACGACCCTCTTTTTGAAACACAAGTTAAGCAGGATAATGTAATAATTTTAGATTTCATTACACCCTAACCATCTGTATTAGTTAATTAGTAAGGGAACGAGTTACAACTCAGAGTACATCTTCAACAGTGATTGCAAACAACACAACTTATTGTAGGCAACACAGATGAAGGAGATAAACAACAATCTAGTGACCAGAGCTGGAGAACACAGCTTTGAGGATAATGCAACAACGAACAAGGGAAGACTGAGGGAGGAAATAAAGGGAGAGATGACTTGTGGACACACACCTGGAGAGAAATAGTTTAATGAGACTGGAAGCAAGTTAAAGTGAACACAAGACACAAAGACACAACTACTAAAAATAAAACAGGAAGTAAGACACAACTAAACAGAAGAGCTGATACAGGGGAAGACTGACGGACAACACTGGGGATCACAGCAAAACAAAGACACAGAAGGAGGAACAGAATGGAAACACAATGGGAATAAACAGAAGGAAACCCGACAGTAACAAAACAGAAGACAAGATAAAACATAAAGGACCTGAATCACGAGGTAAAGCAGAAGATAAACGACATTTATAAGCACATGACAATAACAGCAGAAATTCAATCACTTTATTGAAGAGTATATTTACCACGGTATGAAAAACTGTTTGCCCCTTTCCTATTTCCTTTTTTTTCTATGTTTGTCACACTTTAGACACTTTCAAAATTCAATTGAAAACCCACTTTTATTCCTTGGCCTCCAAACCTACATGGCCCTGTATGAACAAGTGACCCCGAATAATAACAAAAATTAATTGTGGTGTGTCACATCTCTGAAAAACAGAATTCAATTTCTCTAGCCACACCCAGACCCACCCAAACAAAACACTTAAATAGGACCTTTCGGTCGACACAAAGTGGAGCAGCAGAATTTCAGGAACAAATGAGAAACTAAGTAATTGAGATCTGTCTGTCTGGGTTATTAAGCTTTATTAAGTTAGGGTTATCAATTATAAAGGTTATTAAGCTGTTTCTAAAGCTGTGGGACTCCAGTGAACCACTGTCAGAGCCGTTATCCACAAATGGTGAAAATAGGAAACAGCGGTGAACCTCCCCAGGCTGGCTGACCACAATGACTCCAAGAGTGCAGGGACGATTCCTCACAACAGACACCAAAACAACATCTGAAGAACCGCAGGTGAGGGTCAGTGTTCATGACAAGGATCCAAGACAAAGGCTTGTCTCAGTTTTGCCAGAATACATATTGATGATCCCCCAAGACATTTGGGAAAATATTCTGACGAGACTGATGAGGCAAAAGTTGAAGGTGTGTGCCCTATGACAGCGGTCCCCAACCCCCGGGCCTCGGACCGGTACCGGTCCGTGAGTCGTTTGGTACCGGGCCGCGAGAGTTGAGGCTCAGGTGTGAAATGTCTGGTTTTCAGGGTTTTTATCGGTTTTCAGTGTTATTTTGTTATCGTTTTTATCGTTTACTCGGTTTTTCTGGGTCTTTTCACGTGTGCTATGAATAAATCTTCTTTTTTCGGTCCCGGTACTAGTTTTATTTTGTTGTATTTATCCGCGACACCTTAAAGGCCGGTCCATGAAAATATTGTCGGGCATAAACCGGTCCGTGGCGCAAAAAAGGTTGGGGACCGCTGCTCTATGACATCTGGCGTAAAAGTACCACAACATTTCAGAAGAGTATCATTTGCTGCCTCAGGACCTGAAGACTTGCCGTAGTAAAAGGAACCATGAATTATTCCGTCTACCAATACTTTGTGAAGGAGAATCTCCGGCTTAAGCTCACTTGGGTTCTGCAGCAGGACAATGATCCAAACACAGCAGCAGGTCCACCTCTGAATGGCTTAAGAAGCACAAAATGAAGACTTGGTTTTAATAAACCAAATTGGTTTATTCCCTCAGAATTCCCAATCCATAATTTTCCTCCCTTTTCTAGCATTATGATAATTGGGATGATACCTATGCCCTGTTCACTGTTCTTCCTTTGTGTCTCTCCTTCTCACCCTCTGTCGTCTCTCGGGTTCTCCCTGGGAGGAGGCGGGTCTGGCTGGAGGCTCAGCGGGGTGGATATTTTTGGGGTCAGATGAGGTCGCCGCCACTTTGTACTCAGCCATACTATGGCTCACAGACCTTGCTATCATCATGCTGTTGTCACTTCCCACCACCTTTTTCTACATGAGCTCCTTTCACCCTTTGGATTTGAGTCCATTCCCCGACCTCCCCCAGGGGGCGCCCCTGCAGTCATCCAGAGCTCTGACTACAGGAGGAGGACTCTGGCTGGTGCTCTTGGACCCGTCACTGCAGGTTGATATTTTGGTGGTTTCCTAAAAAAGCTGACACATTAGAGTGAATGCCTTTAATTTGATGTAATGAATGGCTTTTGGTCCCGGTTCATTGCCTCCTTTGTGTATTATTGGACAAAATCCATATGGGAGGTTAGAGGCACAGCTTTCACCCTCCCAGGTCTCTCCCCCTCCCCCTGTCTTTGGTCCGGCGCAGGAAGGGAGGTTGAAGGGGGAAGGAGAGAAGTGAGAGGATGGGATGTCGGTAAAGAAGGACTTAGAAGGACTTATGTGCAGCAGTTGTGGAGCCGGAGGGATCCGGAAGGAGTCCAGGTCTCCTGTAGCTGTCTGTTTGCTATTTACAGGAACAATAGGAGAAATCATACGGAGAGGGGGAATATCTCTCACCTCACTGAATTGCAGTGTCGGTAAGGGATGGTCTCCCAGAGGAGTGGATTGTGAGTTCCGGCTGGGGGGAAGAAGAGAGGTGGAAGGAGCTCCGCCTACCCCCAAACCCAGTTCCCTCCCTTCACTCAGGTCCAAGCTCTGGCTTCACTTTTCCTGGTAATTTGTATTTCAATGTTTCAATGTTGCACAGTTTGTTCTATTTGGTTTTATTAAAGATGGAAATTCCTCCCCCCTTTCTAGATTTCCCCCTGCCGTCCCTTCCCCAAGAGACTCTGCAGAAGACAGCGGCGAGGGATCAGAAATACGTGAGGATTCGACATTTTCTGTAATCTGGCTGCCTCCAGCGTAGATTGAGCTAATCTGGCTTTATAGCGCTTTGTCATCCAACTTTCTGCCACTCAAAAAGCTGCGTCATCCAACATCAGCTTTCAGTTACTGCCTCTGTAAGTTCCTCCATGGGGGATAATATGATGTAATGTATGCTTTATTAATTCCCATAGGGAAACTACTCCTCTGCATTTTACCCATTCACTCAGTGAAGCAGTGGGCAGCCACCAATCCAGCACCCGGGGAGCTGTGTGTTGGGACGGTGCCTTGCTCTGGGGTACCTCAGGGTAGCCATTCAGTGGATTCAAACACCCGACCTTCCGATCATGGGGCAACCACTCTACCTGCTGAGCTATCCGAGTCCTCTGTGGGGGAAGAGGGTTTAATGAACGCCGTGAGTTTTATTATTTGTTTCACCATCCAGACACCAAGGAATTTAAGTTTCAAGAGAGACATGGGACACTATGTCACTGAGAGAACACCTCACCTATTCACCTTGTTGACATAAAATGAAAAGAGTGTAATGCCCTAACATTTACTTAAAAATATTTCTACTGACTTTGTCATTCTTCTCTCATACAAAAGTAAATGTAGTATGTAAATATGTTTTAACCAAGCACTGAGCCATTAACCTACGACCTCAGGAACAACTCAGTGTGTTTGCATGCATGTAGACAAGGTCAAAACAGCCTATTGATATTCAAACCAAGGGTAAGAATGGGAAAGAAAAGTCACTTCAAGGACTCCGAGTATTGCATGATTGTTCAGATGTGCTGGCATTTCCCCCATAACCACCCTGAGGATGTGTGAAAATATTCTCTGTGGGAAAATATCTTGTCGGTGTGGATGTTTCTAGCAGGAGATCTCAAACTGGTTCTTTGAACATTTAGTATTCAGATGGCATCTCATGTCTTGTCTGGGGAATGTTTCCAGCTCCTTGTTGAATCTGACCTTCAAAGAATTAAGACAGCTCTGAAGAAAAAAGGGGTCCAGGCCTGTTTTCTTACTGGTCACAGAAGGATCCTGTGCCAAACTCTAATTTCATGTTGTTGTCAGTTGTCCTTTGAAAGGAGAAAGCTTCAGTGTGCTATCCTCGCTCACAAAGTTCAGTTGTTCAGTTTGATGTTTTTGTTTTAATTAAAAAGGTTAATGAAACTCACCTTGTCTGTATTATTATATGCTCAGGTGAGTCCTGCAAAGGTTGATTGTATGTATCAATGTATAAAATCAAATAAGAGGGGCAGAAAAGTTCTCATCACAGTGTTATTTTGTATTTCATATAAAAAGACAGTTGAATAGTAGAATATTCATTATACACAAATGACTTCAGCAGTGTAAAATACCTGGATAACAAGATGCAGTTACTCCATAATATGGCCTGTGTCCTGAAAAGTGCAGCTTACACTGTAAGATTTGGAAATATTGTTTGGTTTTCCTTAAATTACCATGAAATTACTACTTAACATTATTTACACCATAGAATGACTTACACTGCAATTTGTGTCTCCTTCTCTGTAAAATGCCTGAATACAAGGCTAACTGAGCTCCCTCCTTTCCTATTAGTGGACGACCTTCTACTCCCTGAGCTACAGCCATCCTGCTGTTGTCCTTCTAGTCTCTCTGTTGTTCATTTCATTAACACAGAAGCAGCTGAAACCGATTTAACGACCCTTGCTGCTACTTAATGGACCAGATCAATATCCCAGAAGTTAAATTGACTTTTTCTTCTTTTTATCTGTCAGCCAATGGAAGTTTCTATTTATGTCTTAAACGTTTATTGCTGTCTATTTTAATAAACAAGTGTTCAACAAATAAATAAATTTACCGTGATCAGCCACTATGTGGAAAACAGTAGGCGGTACACATTTATTCTGTAGGATCACACAGGGAACCCGGGGCTGATTTCATGCCAAAGGGGCTTTTATGATCTTTTGTTTACCTGGACGGAGACATGCTGTGCTGTCAGTGTCCCCTCAGCAGCACAATAGTGCAACACAAATGTTTTGTGAGACAGTCTTGCTCTCATGAGGAGGCTCCTATAAACTGCTGCTTAGAAAAAGCTTTAGTTATGCCTCTGAGAGATATTTGCTTTATCAGCTTAAAGACTGATAAGTCGACACCTACTATTATATGCATGTGGATGATCCAGCCTACACTTTGTTTTTAAGTTGTCTGGATAAATCTCGATTGGACAGAACAGGGATCTGTTTTTGTTCATCAGGTCGGCTCATCTACACTGTGGCCTAAAATATTAGGTAATGAATTGCCCAACATAATAATTTAAATAAGGGTGAATAGTGTTGTCAGTTTCTTAGCAACACACACGCGCGCACCTGCGTCATTTCCTATATAAAGGGTCAGCGCGTTCAGTTCAGCGCGCCACTCTGCGCGCTGAGTTTGCTGGGGGAACTGATCGAGCTGCAGGGAATCAAATGTTGGAATGAGGTGCAGTTAGATTGTGTATATTGATAAGGAGAGCTTTCCGTGGACGGCGGTGGAGCTGGCGCTGTGCATGGAATAAAACACGCGGGGACATATTGCTTTGTTCAGAGCCAGATGAATACGGGCATCGGCTGTGGAAATGTTTTGTTTCGAGGTGACACATCGTGTGCGTAGCACTTGCTGAAACTGTCTGATGCGCGTTTCAAGTTTTACTTTTAAGAGTGCCGACTTGAGGTGAATTTGATCATATTCACGGTCAAACCTCGTATCTGTATGACGCTCTGTTATGTTGTAGGATGAGCGCTGACCTCGAGAGCGTTTCGCTCAACACGTCGTTGAACTCGATCGTCTTGGGCGGCCGTGCGCTCTCGACTAACGTCCGAAGGCTGCACAAAGCTCTCAATATTCTGCTCAATGACCGGGAGAGAGAGCAGTTCATCCACTGTCTCAATGTTTACCACGCCAAGCGCAACGTCTTCGACTTGGTTCAAACTCTTAAAGTGATTCTCAACACGCCAGACAAACGGCACCTCTTGCCCATGTTGCGCCTGGTCATCCCGAGGTCCGACCAGCTGCTGTTCGATCAGTACACGTCCGAGGGGCTCTATCTGAAGTCGGACCTCATCCCCAGCAACGGCATCGCCGAGGACTTTGCGGGTGAGGTAGATTCAGCTGCCAGTTCCATCCCTGAGCAGGTCCTGTCGTCGTCGGGCTGCCCGGACGGTTTAAGCGCAGCTGCTGAACTCGCTGCGTGCGTGGTCCCACCGTTCTACGTGGGCCCCTTTGGAGATACGCGCAAAGTGACCCTCACGCGCTCCAGGAGCCACGAGGGTCTGGGCTTCAGCGTTCGAGGTGGTTCAGAGCACGGCGTAGGCATCTATGTGTCCCTAGTGGAGCCAGGCTCATCGGCTGAGAGAGAAGGACTGAGAGTCGGGGACCAGATAGTGGCCGCTAATGACATCCTGTTTGACAATGTCACTCACATAGAGGCGGTGAAGGTAGGACTTCACGCAAACGCTGGCGTTTATGAGTGCGACTGTTGTGGTGTGTGCACTGCAGGTTTTGTGCAGATTCAAACCGTGTATGCTGTAGGCAGAGAAAGCACACATTACTAAGGAGGCACTGGGCCATGCACGGCTGTCCTAAAAACACACTCGTTGTTTCACTGCTGCTTTCTGTGCCAGCCCTCGGGTCCAATGCTAAACTACCTTTAACTTTTTATTATTATTTATTTTTTAATCTTCTACACCACTTGGCTGCAGGCTGGGAACCAACATGAACTAGAATGTAAAGTAGACCGGCTGAAGTTCTTATTTCATGATCCATACAGCAGGAATCCTTGATGATGGTAATTCTGAGGGAACACTACACTGCATGTGGAGATAACGTGCTTCACCACACAATTATCTAAAATTAGATACAGTACTAACAACACTTTGTGTGATCATTCACTGAAGCCTGATCAGGCAGGCTGACAGATTTAACCCCATTACCAAAGAATACAGCAAAAGATATTAGCTATAGATTTTGATTTCAATTTGCACAGATTTTTTTTATTAAACTAGTATGCAGTTTAGTAAAGCTTTTTAGTTTAGATCTTTTTTTAATTCAAAATATCTAAAAATATTTCTCACATCTAGTTTAGTTCAGTTTTAGATCATTTTAGCTTCAGATGGATATACCTCAGGCTTAGACCTACAAAACTGTTCGGGGTAAAAACCTTTTGGGTTAGGGTTGCTATTGTTCCCACGTAATGCAGTCAATAGTAAAAAAAATGTTATGAGCTTCTTCTTTTTTTATCAATTTTAAAAACACTTTAGCAGCCATTGGATTTTTTTGCAATCAGCTGGTTTATAATAAACAAATCTCCATGGCAGTTTTGCATAAGCAAAGTTTCTATAATAAATGCAGACAAACAAGCACCTTATTAGTTTTTTCTGTGCATGGCATTAGAACAAGTCAGGATGAAATAAGAGCAAAATGTAGCATAGAATGCGCTGGCTCATCTCTGACATCTCGAGTTGTTTCCGTCTGTTTGACATTGGACTCTTTTGATTACACCATCTCGGTTGCAGTCACTTATTCTGTAATGGGTTAACTGCTGGTCCAACTGACCCCAGTTTGACCAGCTACTACTCCTATGGATGTGGATGAAAATAATTTGTATGCTATTGAAAACTAACTTAGTGGAAAGATGGACACAAATTACACCCAGTCCCAAGTGCAAACTTTACAGCAAAAACATATTAAATAAATCTTTGCAGCACTTAAAATCCATTGTACCTTTTAAAACTGTAGTTGCCAGATTCTAAGATTTTGGTTCTTGCTTCACGCAGCAGAAACACATTGTGGAAGATGAAAAGATGTAGGAGGAAAGTTACTTAAGCTGAATGAACAAATATGGACTGTTAATGGACTGTTTAATTATTCTGCATACATGTTTTATGCGCTGATGATGATGAATGATTTTATGACCTTGCAAGTTTGAATTGCACTCTACTTTCAGATATCTTCTAAAAGAAACGACTCTTTTGTGTGGAGGTAAAATGGCTCAGGCCTTGGGTAACATGTTGTTTAACAGAAAAAAGGACACTTTTACCTGCCTGTGCAAGGGTTAGTGAATCATTTCAGCAAGGGCTGAACAGCTCAGAAGCAACGTGACCGTATACCTGGCTCACACTGGCAGAGTGTAAAAATGATTCTAAAAGGTTAATTTTGGATTATTGCAAAATACAAATATACATACCAATCAGAAATTGTCAGTAGGTGTCGTTTGAAATGTGATTTTCTTTTTTCTGTATTAGTGTGTCCTCAAATATCAGGCTTCATAGGACGGCTTGAATTTTCATAAATTACAGATACTTATTCAGCTGTATTAATTTCATGTTGGAGTTTTTAGTTTTTGAGATACTTATGTTCAAACATAGCTTCAGAGTTTAAAACGTGAGAATAACATGCTGGAATTCGGTCCATTTAAAAACACGCCTCTTGCAAACTATTTGAAATATGAAGCTAAAATTTCACAAATCGGTATGTATGGCCAAATTAAGGACATAATAATTTTATCTTGGAGTTTTCTGAATTGTTAACTAAGACTACGTTCACACTGCAGGCGAAAGACTTTTCTGACCCTCTGTGACCCATCTATCCCATCATGGTGTGACAGTGTGAACGGCACAAATCCGATATTTTCAAATCAGACCTGGGTCACTTTGGTATGTGGTGCTGAATACGATACAAATCTGCGACTGCTGTTTGATGGTCACGTCGCATTAAATCCGTCTTTTACGTCACTGACACAAGACAGACGCCAACTATCAGCGCCGGAGAAGACATCGCGAACGCTTCCTGACCATCCGGTGAAACTGTTGGGAAGACAACGTTGGAGAAACGTGAACATTTTATTTGTTCTGTATAATCTGCAGATTCTGACAGAAATCTATCCTTTGAAGCAGCGCTGCTCTAAAACAGCAGTAAGGATCATTATTAGACCAAATGTAGATAACAAAATAACTTAAAGCAAAAATTGGGAAACGTAAAGTCCGAAACAAGTCTTAAGGTCCATCAGTCAAACAACACTGTTGCTCTGGGTCTAAACAGAGCGGTTGTGTGTGACGTCTTCTTTTGCGCTGCTTTGCGCGTTCACACTAGAGCGCGTTTGCTGTCACATTTTGCATTTGATCCAAAAATCTGAATTGAGCATCAAGACCTGCAGAGTGAACGTAGCCTAAAGTAGTCTAAATGTGACAGTATTTAATTCTTGATTATGTTAATATCACGGTTGCTGGATCCAATCACGAGCTGGGTCTTATGCTTGATCTAATCTTGTTGCTGTAGTGTTGAGGATGTGACTTTCTCTGACCAATGCCTGTCGTTTTTGAAGTTGATGCCACAGCCACACCCATGATCCATGCTCCAATCACATGTACAACTGCAGATCTGTTTGCTAGAGCCAAGACTCTACACTGAACTGTCAAGATCCATTGTTTAATGGTACTTACACTGCAGTCCTGGAC
>NW_005188584.1:0-1205 GCF_000239375.1 Pundamilia nyererei
ATATATATGTATATTATAAGGACCTGTATACCCAAGATGCACTTACTAATAATGACTTATATGATATTTAAATGTTTTTAGACTCCTTAGATCTACCCTCTATTGGAAAAATACAAAATTATCACATGACAGCACGGATAACAGTAGAGGAAATTTAGAAAGCGATTGCAAAGTTAAGAACAAACAAGGCGCCAGGCAGTGATGGGTTTCCTGCTGAATGGTATAAAACATTTAGAAAAGAACTTATACCCTTACTCCACTTGACTTTTAATTGGATTCAAACTAAACATGTGATTCCCCCCTCTTGGAGGGAGGCAATTATCACGGTGCTGCCAAACAATAATAAAAAAAAAAGAATACTGCTAAAATTACAGGCCTATATCAGTGTTAAATGTTGATTATAAAATCTACGATACAATCTTATCAAATAGGCTCCAGTCGTTTATACCAGACCTGATAGATGAGGACCAAGCAGGTTTTGTCAAAAATAGACAGGTACAAGATAATATTAGAAAGCCTTTGATCAAGTCAGCTGGGACTTCTTGTACCTAAGCATGGCAAAGTTTGGGTTCAATACAAAATCAAGTCAGTGTATCAAATTTCTCTATGACAAACCGACTGCAAGAATAAAAGTTAACGGCTCATTGACAAAGAGATTCCAACTAGAGAGAGGAACTAGACAGCTTTGCTGTCTAAGGCTACGTTCACACTGCAGGCGAAAGCGCATCAAATCCGATTTTTTTGACCCTATGCGACCCATATCCGCTCACGGTATGACAGTGTGAACGGCACAAATCCAATATTTTCAAATCCGATCTGGGTCACTTTCGTATGTGGTACTGAATCCGATACAGCGACTGCTGTTTGAACGGTCATGTCGTATTAAATCCGTCTTTTACGTCACCGACACAAGACAGACGCCAATTATCAGCGCCAGAGAAGCGCCTGAGAAGACATCGCGAACGCTTCCTGGCCATCCAGCGTACATGTTAGTGAAACTGTTGGGAAGACAACGTTGGAGAAACGTGAACATTTTATTCGTACTGTATAATCTGCAGATTCTGACAGAAATCTGCAACTATCCTTTGAAGCACCGCTCCTCTAAAACAGCAATAAGGATAATTATTAGGTTATTTACATTATTATGTAAATAACAAAATAACTTAAAGCAAAAATTGGGAAACGTAAAGTCCGAAGTCTTTATA
>NW_005188584.1:1357-3227 GCF_000239375.1 Pundamilia nyererei
TGATCAAAAAATCGGAATTGAGCATTAAGACCTGCAGTGTGAACGTAGACTCAGTCCAACTTAATTTGCCTTGTAAATTGAGCCATTAGCGCAAAGACAAGACAAGACTCCCTGATGACAGGAATAGAAATTCCTGTTGTTTTATTTTGAATGTCTGCATTATGTCTCATGTCAGCATTTCTACTCTTGCTTTCCTAGTCTCATTAGCCCTGATTTGTCCCAGCTGTGTCTCCTATTCCCTTATTACTCCTGTGTATTTAAACACTGTTTTCCTTGGTCTGTGTTGCCATCTCCACATGCTGTCTGTTCTGCTTGTCACCCTGTTTATGCTTAGTTTATATTTCCAGTTTAGTTCTCTTTTTTGCTTTCTTTTTTTGCTTTCCAGCAATAAAAGTTGTTTTGAATGCACTGTGGCCTGCTGTAGTCTGCACTTTGGGTCCACCATTCCTGCCGCCCGCACACTGTACATGACACGGTTACTCAGAGTTTCAAGGTGAAGCTGTTCAAATAACCTTTTGTATATCTGCCTTTCTTTTCTTTTTTTTCTCCCCCATAAATTAAAAGAGCTCGAATTTACAATATTCATGTTTATTAATTTATTCTGTTGCCCACTAAAACCCTTTAACATAAAAAAAACCCCCCAAATAAATAAAAAATTGCACTTTGGGGCAAATTTTCTTGTGTGATTAAATGCAATTAATTGAGATTAATTAGAAAGCATCATTTTTTTAATCAAGCCATACCCTATATATGAGAGAGGTGTGTGTGTGTGTGTGTGTTTTTTTTTTTTTTAAATTGATCGCGTCAGTCACATCGCTGCATTTGGTAAGAAGTGCGTTCATAATTCAACTTAGGCACTGGTACTGACTGTACGATACTGATGTGTCGGTTGCGAACGAAATGACTCTTAGAGCCGACTATTTGAAGTGAACGACGCGAGCCGGCTCCTTGTTGGGAGCCGTGGGTTTTTTTGGGTTTTTTTCCCCGCTTCACTCCGCACGCGAGCCTTGTGCTTTGCGCTGGGCAGAGGGGCGGTAGTTACACTCACAGTGGCACAGAAACAGCCGGAGGGAAAGAGAGCCAGGGACAACAACAAGAGACAACATTGTCACATTAGAAAGATATAGTAATGGTCCACAACTATTTTCAGTTGCGGGTGATAAAGGATTCAGAAAGTTTATTCATGCAGGCCTATATGACAGAGAATGTGCATCTTCTTTTTTTTTCATATTATAATTTATATTTAATTGTGTTGTGGTTTGCAGTGTTTTGTGTTGTTTCACTTTAAATTTGTTTAAAAGAAAAAAGCTGAAAATTTAAATAGTTAAAAGTTGAAATGTAAATAGTTGTTTTTTGCAATATAAGATTTATTTATTACATTTTATGTGGAGTGAATACATAAAAGTATATTTACAGTGGCCTCTAGAGACAAAACACGTACAAACTCCAAAACACAACAGAAGTGCTCCAGGATGCTAGGGGGCAGTGTTGAGCTTTTGTTACCTACACAAGCCAGGAAGTACCCACAACTGGATTTGGTGTGTGGGAATAACAGGTAAACAAACATTTTTTTAAATTATTTGAATATATATGAGTGCCTGTGTATAAATTAGGGCTGCCACAAACGATTATTTTGATAGTCGACTAGTCACCGATTATTTTTGCGATTAGTCGACTAATCGCAAAAATAATCAGATCATCATCCATTGGACGTAAAACGTACAGCTTATTGCACCAGCAGCATCTGCTCTTATATAACTATCATTAGCTTACAGCTTTAAGTGTTTAAGGTCTGTGCTAACTAACAATAAAGACAAGATGATAGTTTATTAAATTTTAATGAAATTTGCAGATTGTTTCGGTGAAGTTT
>NW_005188584.1:4440-12052 GCF_000239375.1 Pundamilia nyererei
ATCTTCTGTTTCAGTCCGTTATTACACGCTTAAATCCTACTACTTATTCCTGCGTCTTTTGGGATCTTACAAAGCTTCAAACGACGCGTCGACTATTAAATCAGTCGTCGACGATTTTGATAGTTGACGTAATCGTGACTAGTCGACTAATCGTGGCAGCCCTAGTATAAATACACAAACCATACACATATGCTTTCAATTGTGTAATTTAAGTGATCTAGGTAGCTCTGTTTTGGAAGGTCAGTTAACACTAGCAATGTGTTTTGGAGTTTGTACGTGCTTTTTGGAGTTTGTACGTGTTTTGGAGTTTGTACATGCTTTGTCTCTAGGGCCACCGTATATATTTATATGTAAACATATAAATAAAACCACGTTTTTTTACATTAGTAATTTCTTTTTTGCATAATTTTATATTGTTGTTGATTATAAATTAATTAAAGCAACAAAACAACCTGAAGAGCTGGTTGGGAGCCGAAAGAATCGACTCTTTTTAGTGAGCCGAGCCCAAAGAGCCGGTTCTCTAAAAAGAGCTGGAATTCCCATCACTAATGTACGACGACATCGTGAAATTATCCTGCTTGACCTCAAACACAACTAGATGCTGCTCCAGGTCAGTCGGCTTTCTGCCTACTAGGTTTGTAGCAGAGACGTTTCAGTCAGGTTTCAGAGCCCATCACAGCACAGAAACAGCTTTATTTAAAGTTACAAATGATCTTTTTATCGCCTCTGACAGTGGACTCATTTCTGTGCTTGTCCTGCTAGACTTCAGTGCAACATGCATTACTGTCAACCATAATATCCCATTAGAGCACGCTGTAGGTGGTTTGTACTGCAGTGGTTTGTATCATATCTAATAAACTCCAATTTGTGCATGTAAATGGAGAGTCCTCTTCACACACTAAGGTTAATTATGGAGTTCCACAGGGTTCAATGCTAGGACCAATTCTGTTTACATTATACATGCTTCTCTTAGGCAGTATCATCAGAAGGTATACATAGCAGACAAACTAGGCTTTAGGAGGGACCATCACTGAGTAATATTTAATTTTCTTATGAACATTAATCATTTTGTCAGCTACATGCACTGCAAGACACAAAAACCCAGAGTTAGAGATCGTAAATTGTAGATTTTCAGGCAGATACTATTTTGCTTGTTAACAGCCAACACCTGATTCTGATTTGGCTTATATCCAAGACTAAATCCATCTAGGACTGACAGGGCTGCGGGAATGGAGCACGACAGGTCGGACACAAAAGGACACCAGAATGTTAGAAAACCCTGCTGTGCAACCCTAAAATAAGAGATATAAGTACACACAGAATACACAGAGTACTTCAGCTCCACACTATGTCTTGTTTTAAACCCAGTTTGGTCAACGGAAATATCAGAATCAGGATTACATTTCAGCAGGAAATCACAGCTGCTGTGATTGGTCTGTTCAGCACTCTCGATTCCTCCTGTGCATTTCTAGATACTTTTTAATCGCATTTTTAAATTTATCAGCGAGAGAATACTTACATTTTAAGGAATAATAATCACAGCATTACCTTAATGACTTACACGTCAGCAGATTCCTGGAGGGCCATTTCTTAAGCTATGAGAATGGATGTGAACACAGCAAGGGCGTAGATTTGGCATAGACGGAAGGGACATGTCCCCACCAATATCCAGCGATTATTGAATTTTCCCCACCAATAATTTGATCTCTTCGAGTAAAGAAAAAAAAACCCCGCTAGAAAGAAAAAGCGATCTGTCACCGTCTCATTCAACCAGCGGTGCAGAAAGAGTTAAATTACGTTCTCTACTGGAGTCCTACATAATGTAACAAATATGGCCAATGTGATTGGCTGTGCCTTTCAGGGAGCTCTGTTTAGTTTTAGCAGCGGCAAGCCTGCGCTGCGAGGAGGAGAGGAGGACGGCAGCAAAAAGGAAGAACCTGGATATAAGAAAGTATTTTTCAAAGAAACCTGTAAGTCGCCTAAAGTCAAGCTCACTCATAAAATGTGTCCGTCATAATAACGTTACAGGCTATGCTAGGTTTTGGCCCACATCATTTTAAAATTGTATATAACCATGAATAACGTGTTTTGGAAACTAACTGCACAACAGGCAGCACTATTAGTTCTCTCAGTCTCCCAGAGTAACATTTCTAATTTTGATTGAAACTGTCAGAGAAAACGGCAGCCTCGGGCAAGCCAGGATATTAGTTCACAGAGGCTGTTAAAGTTATACATCTAATGTTAAAATTTCATCCTAATGGTACTGACATATTCATAGGGTTAATTTTTGAGACAATATATCATGAGGTAGTCATGATTTTGCAAATATTCCACCTTGTAGTGCAGTTTGCACAAATTGTTTTAAAAATTCACTCACCTTACAAACATGACTGATGAGTGACTCATCAGTCATGTTTGTATAGTGTGCCTAAAATGTTGCATAATTTTGCTGAGAGGTCTGTTACTTCGTGGTAATCTTAGATGAGTAGTTTTATGGACAAAACCCACCAGGTCATTCAGTGTTCCCTTAGTGCTAATGTATATAAGAGATGTTGGTGTACTATAACTGAAGTAATGTTGTTAAGTCCTTACAGCCATATTCTTTTATTGTCATGACTGTATTTGAAGCTATTTTTATTTTTGTATGATACCTGATTTATATGGAATATGGCTGAAGTAAACTAAAGTATAAAATACATTTGTTTAATAGTAATTTAACATTATATAATTCACACATTAAACTATGAATTAAATGGTTTAAAAGCATGTAGAACAGCATATGTAGGCAAGTATATTTCTCCCTCTTTTTTTTATTATCAAGAAGCCAAGACAAAAAGGAAAAACAAAGAAACAGGGCAGGGTTCGGTGGTTGAATCATCCGTCCCCACCAATGCCAAAACCAAATCTACACCCTTGGAACACAGAAATAAGTGGAAAATCTGGAGGGACAAAAAACAGTGACAACTGAAAACAGAATAGCGGGAGTACCCAGTAGGGGAAGAGCTTCTAACTCACTGTTGCTGAAGCAGGACATGCATTTTTTGTTGATAACACTAAAATGTCAGTTTAAAAACAGAAGGATAAACATTAACAGCAACTCAGACTCTAATTTGAAGTCAACATTTAGCGAGCGAAAGACCTTTGGTCTTTATTAACAGCAGTGAGATACAGGCCAACTCAGGTTTGGGGGCTGTTCAGAGTATTAAGGCCTAATAATCTTATTTAGCAGCAAAATGTGAGATCAAATTCAGCTAGAGGCCTCTGGGCTTTCACCGCTGCTTTCCGTCATTAACAGTTAAGGACGGTAATATTACAATGACATTACTTTGTTACGTGCATAAACTTATCCATGTTACCAGCGGTTTAATTAGGAGAAAATCTAAACAAGCACCATGTGTCGAAAGAACAACGGACAATAAAGTTAAGAGGTGAAATTTGTGTCTTCAAACTGGTTAAATCTGGTTTCTGCTCACAGACTGACGAAAAAGAAAAAAGTTAGCTTACCTTACAGGTGAAAAATATCAGCGAGAGCGGTTATGCTAACACTGCCAGAACCCCCACAGACAATAAAAACTTTATAAATAACAAGGTTCCTACTTTTTTCCCTTTCTCGCCGGGTTTAGTGGACCGCAGTCCCGCATGCTTCTCCAGCGCCCTTCTCTGTCCGGTCGGGAGCTTTGATGCACAGGCGTGTCCGCTAACAGCTCTGCCAGTGAGAAAAGTTGCTGTCAGGTATGTGTCAGGTGAAAATGTTCCACCCTAGCTGCTGTTTGTTCCTCTTCAAATGCAAAGCCTTTGAGAAAAACAGCGAAACAGAGTGGCTGGAAACGTCTGTTAGTTCGGAGCAATAAATCTAAGGTGCATGCTCCAATCACGCATTAAATCAGCCAATCGCCGAGCTACAAAACTCGTGATTGGCTGATTGTTTGTTTTTTGTTTATTTTTTTCCCCCTCTAGCTTTATTTCAACTGGAACAATAACAGCAAATATTATACATGGAGGAGACGTTGTACAATTGTAGTGCAAAATTATAATAAAGTGGAAGAGTATGTATAACTAAACAAATAAGAGACAATGATTAACAGGGAGAAAAACAGAAAATTACGTTTTTGTTGTTTTGTTTTGTTTTTAAAAAAAAACAAAGCAAAACACACAGTAACATTTTAATAATCAAATAATAGTGATTTTTTTTTTAAAGCTTTCTTCTTGTGATAAGATAAGACAAGATAAAATAAGATAAGATAACCTTTATTAGTCCCACGTGTGGGAAATTTGTTTTATTACAGCAGTGGACAGTGCAAAGTTGCATAGAGAAATTAGAGAAATTGGAACTGGAATAATATATCTATGAGATACTGTACACAATAGAATAGAATAAAATAAAATAAAAATAAAATACTATATACAATCGAATAAAATAGAATACAAATGCTATATACAATTAATAAATTGATCATTTGAAGTCTTTGTTGTAGAGTCTAACAGCAGTGGGGAGGAAAGACCTGCGAAATCGCTCCATCCCACATCGTGGGTGCCGCAGCCACTGAAGGACCTGCTCAGTGCTTTTAGAGTCTCCTGCATGGGGTCGGAGATGTTGTCCGACAGCTTAGCCACCATTCTGCTGTCATTCACCTCCTCCACTGGGTCCAGAGGGCATCCTAGAGCAGAGCTGGCCTATTCAGTCTCTTCCTGTCCCCCGGTAGAGAGTGTCCCGATTCGTGATTGAGGTGTGAGACAAACGACCACTGGTCCAAGTGTGTCAAACAATGATTTTATTAAACACATGTATGGTCCCGTCAAAACATACTTTCAGAATAGTTTTATTATGTCAGGGTTCATGCCTCTTCTCGCGTCAGAAAGAATATCACATGCATAGGTTATAATTAATGACAGTTAAACAAGTTTCCGTGTTCAACAGCATTTTGCCCTATATGGTTGTCTGGCTTCTCCAGATGTTTCCTGTAGACTTATTCATGGCATGCTTATCTTTAACACCTTCTGCGTCACTCGTTGCTAAGCAGAGACAAGCAGAGCAAGATGCGCTTCACCTTTACCCTAGAAATTGTACTTAATGTCTGTGTGTATGTAAGCATGTTGTGCATTCATTCACAGCACTCCAAGTCATTCCTACAATATATCAGTTCAGACATCACGCTGAACGAAGCTTGAGATGACCTTCACAGGACCTGCACTCCTTGTCACCAGCCACAATAAAGGCTCGCTTTCAGTTAAGTTTACTCCAGTCTACTCTCGTGTGTTCGCACCTGGGTCCACCACACACACCACCGCACGGTCTGCCTCCTCAGATCGTGACAGTACGACGCGACCATGCCGGACCCAGCGACACAAAAGACGGAGATCGTCCGGACAGTGGAGTCACTATGCAACAAACGGCTTGTCACGGTCCTGGGTTGTGCGACCCAGTGTTTTGTGTTTAACCTATTTTGATGATTATCGTTTATTGTTTGTTTAGGTTCACTAGGTAGTCCAGCCAGTTGTATTTATTACCCTTGTATTAAGTCTCCCTTGCCCTTCGTGTGTTTATGTCTGTGTGTCTTGTATTGTCAAGTTCATGCTGTCAGTTATGTCATCTCCCCTGTACTACGTCTCCCCGGTCCATGTGTCATGCCTAATCTCCATGTTTCCTGTTTTACTTTGAAAGCCTGTATTCACTATCAGTGTATTTAGTTTCACTCCTCCTGCCCTGTCGTTAGGTTCATGTGTGTCAGCTGTGTTCCCATGTGTGGCCACTTCCCCTGATCATCCCTCATGTGTATTTAGTCTCTGTGTTTCATACAGTCTGTGTCGCGTCGTCTGTGTTCCCACCCTCCGTGTTTCCATGCCCGGTCTGTTGTCTTCCAAGACATAGCCTCACCATAGTTTGTTCCCAGTTTAGGTTCCTGTTTAGCCACGCTATCCCTGCTGTGTTTGTACACCTTGTTTTCAGCCATATTAAAGGCTCGCCTTCTGTTAAGCTCACTCCCGTCTGCTCACTTGTGTACGCACCTGGGTCCATTACACACACCACCGCACGGCCTGTCTCTGCAGATCGTGACACGGCTGCACTGTTCCAGAGAGGAGGAAAGGGAGGAGATAGCCCGCCAAGTAGGGGTGTGCATGTCCGTGTTCCCCTGGTTATGGGAGACGCTGCACCCCCTCATCAGTGACTTTCTCGTCTCCACTCTCCGACTCCGCCCGCAGCAGCAGCTGCCCGGTGTGCGTGAATCGTCGCCAGAGCCATGCTGTTGCATTGTTACCCCGCTGCCTCGCGAGCCAGAAGCAGTCAGAGTCGGAACAGTGAGGCTCACCGCCGACACACCGTCGGTTCACGCTTTGTCGGCTTCCGCATCTTCGCCACCCCCTGACTGCACTACGCGGCGCACGGAGATGCCAGAGGCTATTGACTTTGGTGAGGAAGAGCGGCAGCAGGTGTTACGGGCGTATCGCGAGGAGGAGCTCCGTTGGAAGCCCTGGCTCATCTCCGAGGAGGAGCTCTTGCCTGCCGTCCCGCCTCAGACTGGCCGTCCACCCTCGCCGCCTCGATCGGACTACTTGTCTCCTGCTTCCTATCTGGCACGGATGTGGTCGGAGGACGAGGAGCCGGTTGCCATGGAGAATCAAGTTTTGTCCATGGCTGCTCCAAAGAGGAGCTACGGCCTGTCTTGCCCTCCACTGAGCAACACGAGGATGCTGTGGGGGGCATGGATTTCGACCTCGAGGAGCGGCAGCGCGTCGCATGCGCGCAACTAGAGGAAGAGCTCCGGTGGGAGCTGTGGCTCGCTCCTAACTACGAAGAGATTTTCCGCAGTACACGCCTGGCCCTTGGGGGCCCCCGGAGTTGCCAGGATCTCCCGCCTACCGCCCCGCCAACACTCGCCTCCTCAGCCTCTGCGACGCTGCAGGAGGCCCCACCGTCCACTTCAATGGGGTCCACAGCCAAGAAAAAGCGGCGTTCGCGTCGCCGTCACACCGCCCAACACTCGGAGGTGAGTGAAACTGTTCTGTCATCCCAAGTTACCTCTGAGTGGAAGGCGTGTGAAGTGAATACAGACTTAGCTGGAGATATGGCTAGTAATGAACTATTAACCAAGCCACAGTCTAGAGACAGTTCTTCTTAGTCAATCATGACTAATTCACTCAATCCTGCAGGGACCACAGAATCTACACATAGACTGAAAAAGACTTCCACTGCTTTTCATGTTAATAGTGGGAGGGAGGTGTTTCCTTTTGTGTCTCTTTCCGTGTCTGCAGTTCAAACAAAGTCTGAGCTGCCTATCGCAAATGTCTTCCCTCCTGAGTCGGCCCTGCTCCTCCACCAGTCACTTAATGAAGGTAATGAAAGCATAACTCAGTCACTGGTGAAGGTCATGTCTGGACACCATGTTCTAAATAAAGGTTCAGCTGTACCTGAACTGACCGGCTCCCAAGCCACACCCTAGTCTAATAAATCTCTTACATTTCCCAAAATATAAATGTTTTTAACCATCTTCTTTCTAATATACTCAATATGTGATTTCCACGTCAAATTTTCATCTACTATTACACCCAAAAAGCAAAATTCAGTAACTCTTTCAATCAATTCTCCATTAATGGACATAATGACTTCTTCCTC
>NW_005188584.1:12731-14895 GCF_000239375.1 Pundamilia nyererei
CTCAGGTTGGTAATAAATGTATTACATGTATAAGAACAAGCGTCATGTTAACAAATAATACCCGTACAGTAACGTTTATGCGTGTTGTAGCTGTTAGCTAAAAACGCTAATTTAGCGTAGATTGCCCTGGGTTCAGCGTTGACAAACAAATATGAAAGACTCCTTTCAATAGAATCCCAAAGTTGTCATCTTGTAGCCCTCCGGAGTCCTCCACACTTGCAGAGGCCCCTACAGTAGGAAAACGTGCAAAAGAATGTCAAAACCATTGCTATTTGGGTTTTCTTATGTCTCACACAGCATCCCAAGTCTTTAGCTTACTTAAAACCCTTAGCTACAGTGTATATTTAGTCTAACACTCATCAGTGTCTGGATCATTACTGATCACTTCGGTGTGATATGATATATAACTTTTCTGTTACATAGTGTATGATTAAATACACAGTACTCTTAACATACTCCTCAATTCTTGTGTTTGACAGGCAGACAGTTCAGAAATTGTCAGGTGAGCAAGACACCTGCTAAATTTACTAACTTCTACCACTGTTCGGCCCAGTGTTCAGACTCACCAAGAGCCTCCCAGGTTTTGTGAAGCTAGACACAAACAACACATGCACAGATTACCAAATGACTTTTGAATCATTTGACATGTGTTTTACTGTTGTACTATATTAATTAGTTAGCATAAAATGATGTGATGCATCTTCTGAATATTGTGTCAATCTAGCAGAGTCAGGAGAGAGGGAGAGATGGCCGACCATATATCCACACAGAAATCCTTGTTGTATTTGTTCCTTGGTCAGACTTGTTGTTCCTTATACTTACTCATTTAAGTTCTCAATACCCATAACTTGTTCAGATGTACAATTGTACTATTTTATATCGACTTACAACATGTCTTCACAGGTCTTTTCCTGCTCTTTATGGAAACAAAGCAAAGCACTGGTGCTTTCGAGGGCCTGCCAACCAATTCACACCAGTTAAAGAGATACAACTTAATTTTTATCTCTTACCCAAGCTTGTTCAGTCTACTCCAAAAGGCAGTGAAGAATTTGTCCATCTGCAAGCTGGTTTGGGACGTAGGTCTACACTGATACCTGACAGCTACAGTCATGATGAGGTAAGGTACTGCTCCACATTGACAGGAAAATATATTTGTTGTAAGTTAACGATCAAAAAGTGTTTATCTTTATTCAGAGTCAATTAATTTGGTGGCCAATGGTTTATTTCAAAGGTATGTGCAAGACTCAAAGATCTGTATCCAAAACTGGAAAGTGTTTCTGGGGGCTGGCTGATTTACAAAGGAGCAGGTAGAAAAAACCTCTTAATGGCCATTCCAACTTTTGAATTGATAGTTATAGAAGAATTTTGATGATATCATGACAATGAATGCACTGCAATGTGTACTGCCACATTTTGAATAGTACTGAGTCACTCACTTTTCTCGACAGGTGGATGGGGTTCTCGGAAACTAAATATGGTGCCTCCTGAGGACAGTGGATATACTGGGTCACTGCTAAAAAATGCAAGTGCTGGGGGAAAGACCATCCTTTACATTGCTCCAATCCAGGAAGAGCTAGACACTCAGCCGCTGCCTCCTGACTCTAGCTCCTTCTCCAATATGCCAAAAGCGATGTGCCACTCATGTCAAACCAGCTACCCACTTCAACTCTTAGCACTGCATGTTGAAACATGTCAGCCTTCAGATACTAATGCACAGGAGGTGTGTACAGTCCCGTTGCATGGATGAGTCTGGGAGATCACATTACACGTAGCTTTGTCCTATAAAACTACGTAATGACTGAAACGTGTTTTGAAAATGTTTTTATCAGTCAGGAGCTTCATGTTCAATGTTGTGGATGTCAACCTTTATCTAATTTACTGTGCATGACAAAGACGGGACATAAATATGATGCCTTACATTGAATGGGGAGAAAATTGAGTTTGATTAAAGTGTCCTACAATAGCCAAGTTGAAGAGGTTCATTATTAGAGGTTGGATTTATTCCTTATATTTAAAGTGGGTAGCCCATATAAGCTGTATTTGTAATGAAAGTTGACAGATAAGCAACAATCAGATGTATGCAATCACATCACAATTCCATTCTTTTAAAGTTGCTGGTTTTTTCCCCTTTCTTTGCTTGTCTTGACAGGATGTGGAGGAAGAT
>NW_005188584.1:15670-16829 GCF_000239375.1 Pundamilia nyererei
TCATCCTTATGTGTAATAACCTAACTGAAACTATATGTACTATGTTGAATAAATGTTTTAATCAAGAACCTCTACTAAAAGCTTAATAAAAGAATATAAAAGTATAACAGACAATTTGAATAACCTAGTAATTCAAATAGCCTCGTCTAACCTGCTCCTCAGAATAACTTACACTCTGCTTTCACTTCTGCAAACTCTCTGCAACTTCCTGTCAGCCTGCAACTTAGTCTTTCTGAAAGACACACACACTGTTTAAACCTCTGAATGCAATATCAATACTGTAAATTATATTATTAATGCAATGGTAATGATGATGATTATTTACCAATAGCAGTAAAATAATTTCCCTGCTCCACATTCTCTTTTAAGTTTTTAAGTTTTAAAGGTATTGTTTTATTTGTTGCTTTTGTACAGTACATGTTTGAGGTCAAGTGATGTGGTTTTTACTCTGGCATTTTTTCATTACAGCAATGCAAACCTACCTTCACAACAAAGGATGGGCATTTCTAGGTTTGTACACATCAGTAGTCTTTCTTCAATGCTCTGTACAGTGGTTTTCAAACAATTTCTGCCAAGTACCCTTTGTGTAAAGGAATCCAGCTACCTAAAGGCTTAGCCTGTCCACTGCATTTTCTTCTTCTGTTAGGTCAAAGTCACATACTGCTAGTGGTGACACAATTCAGTTTGAAAACCTAAAAGACATTAACGAATACACATGAATACACATAACATGGTTTCCAGTATCATGTTTGTAATTGCGAGTTTTTCTCCATTAGCCTAGATGAAATCCTGCAGGCCATAAGTACTGCTGTGAATACAGAGGAAGAATTCCGTATCACTGTCTCAAGATCCAATATGGTGGAGCGGGGACTTGCACAGTGGAAGAGGCAAAAAAAGGCATTGCCTACAAATCAGCTGAGGGTCACATTCATCGGAGAAGCAGGAATTGATACAGGGGCATTACGGAAAGAATTCCTCACAGGTACTCATATTTAAAATGTGATCTAAATTGATAGGAGTGAAAATGGCTACTTAACCGGACTAACTATTTGTGTTAAAAGAAATGGTTGCAGGCTTGGAGCAACGGCTATTTGAGGGTGACCAGACTGGGAAGGCTCCCAAATATTCATTGCTGGATCTCGATCTAGGAAACTTCCGG
>NW_005188585.1:0-5241 GCF_000239375.1 Pundamilia nyererei
TAGTTGTAGTAGATCATCTCTGTTGTATTGAAGTAACCCCAGACTGTGTGAAATAATACACAGTACCACCAAAAGTGCAAAAATGTAGGAGCTCCGGGCCGCTGCGTCTGTGCGCGCCGCCATCTTGGACTAAAATAATCTTCATTCCATGTATCTGAAACAGTACAATGGACTACATCATTAACATTCATCCATAAACATTGTGTATAACAGTAAAACACTGTCAGATATTTAAAAAAAACATTTTTACTCTTGATGCTTTAAATAAAATTTGCTAAAACAATAATTTTTCAGAACCATAGTTGTTTAGTGACCTGCAGTCACAGTGAAGCATGAATCCATAAGCTGAATCACCCAAAACGCAGTTTTCTTAATCCTTTCATTATGTTTTATTTCTGCTTATTGACCAGGAGGATATCGACCTCAGACAAGTGCAAACTTCTGGCTCACTGGGCCATTTTCTATTATTTCATCTCCACTTGAGGTCCTTAAGTCCTTTGTTAACCCTTACTATATTTTTCCACATTGATGTGATTCCTATTACTTTTTCTGTGTTATGTGATCTTGGCAAGTTTTTGCTGTCTCAGAGAATCAAAGCATAGCGTTTAAGCTCATGAGCGTGGTGACAAGATGGGGTTCTGTGCACTGGCCTCCACGCTGCAAGACCATAATGCTGTCTAGTGGATTATTATTAGAAAATACCAGTCTTGCTATAAACACACTCTGATCCAATAATAAAGCAGTGAGCTTCCACAAGGCCTCTAAAACAGACTGAGAGGGATTGGGAAGTAAGCAGAGAGGAGCAGGGTTCATTAGCCATGAAATCCGTGTTAGATTAGTGCGAAACAAATATGTACATGACCTGTTAGAAAATCCCAGAGGGAGAAGGAGGAACAGAAGCCGACAGATTAGATGTTAAATCTGTGAAGAGCTAATCAGGGCTCAGAGGTAAAGCTTTTCACAGGGAGTTGCGTTTATGAAGGCGAACAGGTGTCTGCTTGTGTTTTGTTTTTGCCAGGACACCAACACTTGAGTACCATTTTGTGCTTTGGCCGGCGTAATGCTGTGCAGCCAAGCTAACACTCAGCGCGAGCTAAGGCTAGTTCTCATCAGGACCAAGTCAAGCATAGAGTTATAAAAATTCTGTTTGGGGCATGGCTAAGGCCAAGATGACCATAACATCCTGCAGCTCTTTTTCTGCTGTAATCTAATAATTTCATGGTTTATGACTTTCTTGGGACGACATTTGTGAATGTGCATGTAAGTGTGCGGGCTAGAGTGGATTCGAGGGAGGGAGTGAAACTACAGCGGTTTAAATTGAGTGGAAGATGAGGAACATTTGCGCTAGTCTCTAGCAGAGCATGAATATAATTATGACAACTATTTGTTGGATTAAAAAAAAGAAGCAATGATCAAAACTGAATATTTCCAGCTGTGCAAGGAGTGCATAGAACTGGATCTATGAACTGAGCAGTGAGAAACCACCTGAGGGCATTTTGTTGTGTGGCGCCTGAATTCACAGTTTTTGTTGTTTTCAGTGTTTCTTTCCCTGCTTTATATATTTATTTCTGGAGTCTACTTGGACTTTTGGAAATATTTTTTGCAGTTCAGTTTTAAGCCTACTGTTTGTGATTGCTCCTCCACAACAGGTGGATGGGGCATCTATGATCACAGGCCTAAGACCTGACCATGTAAGCCAGGGGTGTCAAACTCAAATACACAGTGGGCCAAAATTCAAAACTGGAATAAAGTCGCGGGCTAACATTAATATTTATTGAGAAAAAAAAATCTTCCTCCAGATATAAGAATGAATCTTTTCTTATGGACTCAAACAAGGTTTGCTGAAAAACTGAATATGGAACAAGCAAAGCTTAATACTAAACAATATATATATTAGCTGTATAATACCAGTAGGCCAGCTCTAATAGTAATTTGGTATGGCTTCGCGGGCCAAATGTAATTAGGCTGCGGGCCAAATTTGGCCCGCGGGCCAGAGTTTGACACCTATGATGTAAGCGATATCTGTTCCTAATGTCATTACTCGCTGATTGTATTGTTTGAAACTTTGGACCTACAACTTGATTTTGAACAAAGATTTTTAGCATAGCATGTTCTTTTTTTGTAAAAGAAACAAAAAACCCAAATGCATGTGGTGCATACCAGAGATCCTAATGTAGCAAATCCTCAGCAAACTGCAGCAAATGTACAACTGGCTGCTGTTTGAGTAGTAGCTTTTAAATTATACAGAACATACATAAAATAATTGGCAGACTGATCCGAAATGAGAATAAGAAGTGCAGCTGCAGTCTGGAGCCTGTTGAACAGCTTATCACTGTTTCTATGGGAAACCGAGGGAGAAATCTGTCAGAAGAAAATAAAAGGATTTCTCGAACAAAAGCAGCCTCTGTGGAGCAGAATTCAATCCACCTGCAATAAGAGTGTAATACGGAGGAAAAATGGGAACAACAAGGAAACGTAAGGTAAGGTAACCAGATTGATGTTCTTTAACGGTGCATCTTGGGCAAAGTTGGCAACTCGGTCAGTTTCTTCCACACTTGTCCTAATCCTTGACATAGTTCAATTCAATTCAATTCAATTTTATTTATATAGCGCCAAATCACAACATAAGTCGCCTCAAGGCGCCACATAGGGAGTGATTTTAGGGAGAGCTCCACATTTTGATGTTTTTTATTCGGGTTCATGCGTTTCTCTCAGCGCATCTCTCCGAGCGGCCGACTGCCTGAAGCAAAACGCAGCCGTACTTGTGAGTGCAGAGCTGGTGAAGGTTAGATGTTGATTCATGGATCTGCTCAATATGATGCCTGCTCATCCAGAACTATGTGATATTGACTGTTTGTTCCTCCCACACTCTCTGTGAGTGACTGAGTGAATGTGATATGCCACTGTTTGCATTATGATGTGCTTTTTAACTGACTGTGCTGAACTCTTTTTAACCCTGTTTTTTTAGTATAAAAAGTAACAGTATGTAAGTTTACCTACATTACCCAGAAACCTTGTTGGAGGAAAACAATGGCCACAGGCAATGCAGGGAACCACAACAAAGACGTTTTACAGTGTTTATTAAGAAAACTGATTAATTCATAGCAGAGAGTAGTACTATTACCCAGAATCAGCTTCAGGTGTGCAGGACTGCAGGAGGGATGATGGCTCCACCCAGGGGTGGAGACCAAGGAACTCAGGTGTCTGATGGAATTTTCCAGTCATACCTCCAGATCATGACAGAGACAGTTTTCCTGTATTTCATTCACATGGGAACAAATGATTTGCCCTCTATGAAATATAACGTTTTTTTAACAGAGCAGGTACATCTTCAGACACTTCCAGACAGGATTTTTGATTATGTTCATCTCTTGTCAAGAAGATACATGTAACCACAGGTGATCCCTATTTGAGAAAACAGGCCATTGCTGCACTGACATGTGACCGCATTAAAGACTGTCCTGATAACTTTATGGGCTTAATCACATGTTTTAGAATAAACACTAAACCGAACGGTCATTCTTAGAATCAGAAAGGAGCATTATCCAAATACACTCACTTGTTAATGATTTGCCAATCACAAGTCTTTTTTCTTTACCCTAAAACTATTTGACTATACAAACCCTATCTAACACATTCACAGTTAGATACATTAATTACTGTTAGTGAAGTTTTGGCCTGTGTGTCATTTACAGAGGACTACAGTCCTGAATTTAGATTTGTGGCTCTTGGTAGGCATTTGGCTCTCTATCAGCCATGTTCTTTAGCTGGTCCTTAAAATCTTCAGTGATTTGCACCTCCTTTATTCTCTCCATATTCCCACTGTGGAATCCTAAGGTTCTGTCTTTCTCCTGTCTCTTCTCTACTCATGAGAGTAGAGGAGCACTAGGAGAAGTGTATAAAAAGCTGCTGTTTTAAAAATCTGACACCAAGCAGTATTCAAGATCGCAGAGTGTTAATTACAGCAGTTGCGGATTAACAACTTAATGTCCAGTGGGAATAAAGTTATTGATGATAAGCTGTGGAATAACTCACGCTAGCTTCAACAATAAAGCAGCAGGATTTATGGATGCTGTGGTTAGCCTTGTTTTCTTTATGACTGGAGAACAATGTATTGATGCACACTGTCCCTGAGATTGATTACAGACTTTAATTATCAAATCAAAATCTTACAGCGCAGTAAAGAAACGAAGGTGAAATTTAATTTTATACCTTCAGCTTACTCATCTTTGCTCTCCATCTATCATCCACGTGTTAAGGACTCAGTCCTTCTAAAGGTTCCTGCCTCCTCAGTTCATTTTTTATCTTTTGCCATCCATCTCTTCATCAGCCCATTCACTCATTGCATCCACGTGAGAGAAATAAAACTTCATAGCCTCCTCTAATTCACCCAGTTCCTCCATCCAACTGTCCAGTGGCTCATCTCATCCCTTAGGATAAGTTAAAAGCGGAGAATATATTCCCTTCTATCATGGAGGATTTAGGACACCATCTCGAGTTAATGAGGGGTTTTAAAAGTTAAGAGAAAAACAGAGGAAATGGCTCGAGAGTCGAGTTATTTAAGGAGAGGAAAGGATGTGATTGGGTTGATGTACTATTTTACACTGTGAGATTTCAAACTTAGAAATTTGACATTGGCTTGATGTCTCAGTTCAGTCGTGTCACTTAAAGCGATCAATACTTTATGAAGCCAAAGAATATATTTTAATGACACATTTGAACAGAATAAGTCATGATTTATGACCTTAATACTGTACAGTAAGGTAACACATGATTCCTGCTCTTCATGCATAGACCAACATTTACATCTGCTCAGCTCACAGCTTTGCACATGAACTTGAACCTGGCCTTCTTAGCATTTGCATATCCAGTCGGCGTTTCTTCAGGCAGTTCTCAGAATGAGTTCAATGATTCACTGCTGTTGAGTTGCTGTACTGTACAGCTTATACCACATTGGCTGATTCCATTGTATGGATTTATATTTGTGCAGCATATGTGTACAGTACCAGAATACTAGTGATTGTATTAGCAGCTACTGTCCTAGTGGTAGTGAAACTGCAGTCTGCTGGTGACCAAAGTAATCACAAGGTGATTTTGGTCACCAACTAATTTCATCAAGCAATAGTTAGCAAGTTAGGAGCCACTTGGCAACGAGTCAGGGAATACACTTTTCCCCTTTGCTACTGGTGAAAACATTGTGTTCAATATGTTGGATAATTCTCAAGTAGTGTGCTCATAACA
>NW_005188585.1:6127-8270 GCF_000239375.1 Pundamilia nyererei
ACAGAAATGATTTTCTGGCATGTAAAACACAATGTTACATGACAGGTTTTGTGGAAATGTTATTTGTGCATCCAATGTTTAATTTAAGCTTTTGAATGTTTCCATAATTATACTATACTGATGCTTATTTGAGGTTAATCGTGCAATGAAAATCTGGCTTAGAGTTATTTTGGTGTTGGCGCTTGGTAAAGCACAGTTGTCTGAAGATAAAAAAAAAAATGATTGGACAGGGCAACAGAGAGAGACTGAGAGGGGGAGAGAAGAGGGATAGAACTCCCAATTGGGCAAGACAACAAAGTCATACAGAGGAATCATTCTGATCAGGCCAGAGAAGAGAGGAAGGCAATCAGTGCCAATGTCCACAGATGGTAATAAATGCCTTTTTGTGAGCCTGAGCCATTGATTTGGAGACTGGTCAGTGCAATTTTCTGTGGCAGCCATGTCAGTGAGGCTGTCTTGTTTGGTGCTTGACTGGTGATTGTTTTCAAATTCGAACAAACTCTGCTGAGATTCCAGCAAAAGCATGTTGTGGTGCTGCTGTCAGCCCCTGAAAGATTATAGTTAGAGTCAGTCAGTCAGCAGCTGCAGACAAAGATTAGTGTCTCTCAGAGATTTGCCAGATTATAAGTCACTGTATTAGAACAAACCTACAAAGTTAACACAAAGTCACCAAGGGCAAAAAGTTCTGAAATGATGAAACACTTTGAGGTGGAATCATTTAAAGTTTTGCAAACTGTTGGCTTTTTGATTTCATGTCGATTTTTGCAGAGCTATCGATGATTAATCTCAGGATCAACAAGTAGGTAGATGATGGAGCAGTTGATGATTTACTGTAATCGACATCTACTGTACTAGGACTGGCAAGAAGAAGAAAGAGACTTGGAAATACATTGTTAAGACATCAGGAAAACCATCAACAGCATCACCAAAAGGGGCAAAATATCAAGAGCATTTTGGGAGACGTCTCTGTGAGACGGGGCAAAATTGGATAAGCCGCCTCCCCTTAACAAATGCATGTGAAACTGAACGAAGAAAAACTGGGAAATGAATAAGATATCACAAAATACCCATATGCAGATAAGCTTCTGACATCTATTCCCGATAAAAAGTTTAAGACCACTTGAAAAATGGACAGCCAATGGGATCGTCCAGCTCAGTCATTTGGAATTTCTTAAATGATCCTGAGAGTTATGGAACAAAAAATTTCACCAGCACTGTCTCACTGCGTCCCACCTCAGCAGTGATGGTGCTGTGAGAGACCCCGCTTATGCAGTTCAACAACCCAACCACGTTCAATAAGGGAGAGCTTGTTTTGCCTTTGCCATCAGAACATCGTGACAGTGTGACTACTTGACAGACAATGACAGTGAATTTTTCACAGATTTGGCCTTTTAAAGGCATGTAGTCCTAAACCTTTGATCAGCTGTAAAACAGCCTGTTTCAGTTTAAGCATAGTTTTCAATAAAATATTTTGTCTCGCTCCCGTTTCTCCTTGTTGCATGTTGAAGCTCTACTTGGAACTTTGTTAAGATCCACCCATGCAAAATAGGATTTTTTGCCATTTTTCAAGTGGTCTTAAACTTTTGATGGGGACTGTATTATCCTGGTCACAAGGAATGGAGTGAAGGGCATTTTGAGCATCCACTCTTGATCTTGTTTTTAAGGTGGCGTATACTGGGAGCAGAGGAAGTGAATACGCTTGACAAAATAAAATAAAACACATCGCCCACTGACTCGTTATCTCCGAAGCCTCTAATAGCAACTGACAACTGAACACAATCCATCCAAATCCAATTATGGATATACAGTACATGCCTAACGGAAATAAGAAAATGGATTAGCAACCATTTCATGTGAGTAAGGTGTAATGAACAGGTTTCATGCTAAGTCCTGACTAGAAACACTTGGTAAAGGCTCATACTGCACCACCTTCAGCCACTGGTGGGCTCAGTGTTGGACCCCCTGCAGTTCACCTACCGTTCTGGAATTGGGGTGGATGACGCTGTCATCTACCTGGTACACCAATCCCTCTCTCACTAAGAGCAGGCGGGGAGCACTGTGAGGATCATGTTTTTTGACTTCTCCAGTGCTTTCAACACCATCCAACCCGCACTACTGAGAGGGAAGCTAGAGGGAGCCGGAG
>NW_005188585.1:9473-11044 GCF_000239375.1 Pundamilia nyererei
AACTAAACTTTTAAATGACTGAAGATGTAAACTGCAGTTTGAAGCTGGAATAAAACAAATCAGTAATTAATCATTCTTTTCTATAAAGTTTCACACAGACACGATGTTCTGGGGTCAGCTTAGAAATAAATAAATGCTTTGAGTGTGTGCTCCATTTTTCAAACTTCTTGTGGGTGAAATGCCCTGTGAAAATGCATTAAGACCACTCACTTTTGCAACCAATATTAATCGTTTGAATAGACACTGTTTTATATTCAAGGAAATATGCTATGTCAGCATTTTAAATCAAAGATCTCTGACAATGATTAATCGCTTTCATGGAGCGCCCTTTGCAACTTCTTGCAGCCCATCTGAAATTTAGCCGAGCAATGCGACCCGAGCTTTAGAGGAAGTGCCAAAGTTATTATTCCTCCTCCAGCAACTCTAAATGAAAATCATTCTCTAAACTGAAACTCCAAACTTAAGACCAATTTTCTGCATGCTGCGTGCTGGTAGGATAAATGACCAATGTCCTACCAGAGAAAAATGCCTGACTAGGAGGCCTAAACCAGGCAGTCTCAGTTTTTATGACCATGAAAACAAATCAAAATTCATCATATGTAGTATTCATTTCTTTAGGAGTCTATGAATGTGAGTGGAAACCCAAAACAGACTTTTAAAAAGGCCCATGTTGTACACTCACAGCTAAACTGGAGTTTGACAAGGTCAAACAGAATCCCATGCACGCACAAACACACAAAACATAGGGCAGCACTGTTAGGACTAAACTGAAACAAAAGGAGATAATAAATGTGCCAGTAGCTACAGATGGAAATCAGTGTCTTTGGTTGGAGCCCAGGCAGCTTTCCTGCCAGGCCCTGCATTACAGCCTCCCACCCATTTAGGAGACACAGTCTAAAAAGTGGAAGTACATTCTGCTGTTTTATATTCAGCTTTTACTGATTTTGAAAAACCTAAGGCCTCAGTGACTACAACCTTGTCACAAGGAAGCTCCTGATAACCTAAAAACGCATTTTTAAATCACGTATTGTTGATAGCAGAGCCTTTGTTGTTGTGCACAGCACGGTGTGATTCTCTTCCTTCACTGCCCAGTCCTATAATTAAATCATGTACACAGATTTAATTGTATGGAACACAGAGCTGAATCCGTTGATTGATGCAAACTGTCCCAAACTATTGAGCTAGTAGCTAAAGTTTATATGATTTATCTCACTCTTACTGAAAACTGGGAAAAATCACCTCAACGACCGTCATCCAAAGTTCATGTTTTGAAACATGTCTTGACCGTGTGCAGTTTGCATACAGAACATCTCTGACATCAGTTCAATTCAGTTCAGTTGTATTTATATACCACCGAATCCCAACAGTGGCCTCGAGGCACTTTATATTGTACGGTAAAGACCCTGAAATATCACAGAGAAAACAATCACATGACCCCTTATTAGCAAGCACTGGGCGACAGTGGGAAGGGCAAACTCCCTTTTAACAGGAAGAAACCTCCAACAGAACCAGGCTCAGGTGGGGTCAGCCAGCTGTTGCAACTGGTTGGGAGTGAGGGGAGGAAGACAGGA
>NW_005188585.1:11064-11912 GCF_000239375.1 Pundamilia nyererei
GAAGTCACAGCCTGAGTAAATAATTCAAGAGGAGCAGAAGACTGAAACTATCCTCTGCTATGGCTCCAGCTATCACCAACTCTGGGTACTTCAAACATGCGGAAAAGTCACTAATGTAGATACATCAACAAGATTAAATAAAGATGATGTGAACACTGAGTTTAAAATGTTCTGCACTTGTTCGTCAGAGGAAATAACAACTGGTGACTCCTGTCCAGGGTTTTCTCTGTTGACACAGGCCTCGGCTCTTTGCCCTCGTCCTCCACAGGAACTGAAGTCAGCTGACTGCAGAGCAAAAGCTCAGAACTCACTGATCTCTAAGAACTGCTCCAATGCAAGAAGCCCATTAATCAACAACTGCAATGTGACAATGTGTAAATTTAGTTCTTAGTACCGCAGGTTCATTCAAATGGGCTGAGTGGACAAAGGCTTACACCGCGGAGAAGGGCTGGGTTCAAATCCCAACACTGCCAACTTTCTTTGAACATAGCAATGCCGATCTCATGTTGAACAGTGTTTGTGTGGAGCTGATACAAACCAGGAAGACGTCTCCTCACATGAGTTTGAAACTGTTGCTCATGTCATTTAATATCCAGCAGTATAGGAAGGCACTGGTTTTCATTTCTGCTTTTTTTGTGAGTGGATTCGATGGATGCTCGTTCGGACGTCAGTGGATTTACGGTAACGCAAAGCCGGATGGTTTCTTTGTTCTAGGAAACTGGATGAATTATAATGAGGAGAAATGATTTTTGTACAACATGAGAAATCAGGATTAGCTTTGAAATAACCAAAATCCAATATAATAAAAAAAACTTTTTTCTTCCCACCAACTGTAAGAAATTGTGCTC
>NW_005188585.1:11932-15070 GCF_000239375.1 Pundamilia nyererei
GGATGGTTTCTTTGTTCTAGGAAACTGGATGAATTATAATGAGGAGAAATGATTTTTGTACAACATGAGAAATCAGGATTAGCTTTGAAATAACCAAAATCCAATATAATAAAAAAAACTTTTTTCTTCCCACCAACTGTAAGAAATTGTGCTCATGCTGTTTTTTAGATGCTTTACATGCTTTACAAAACCGTCATCAACGGAAGTTTGTAGCGTTACAATGCGCACGGTATCATACTTAACAGAGTACATGTGTTTCTGTGAGTTTTTGAAACCTCTACAACATTAATTTGCTTTTTTACCCAAACAAATTGCACAATTTCCAGCAATAAATTGCACAAAAATGGAGGATGGAGGAAAATGGAGGAAAATGGATTTAGAAAAATGATACAAATCAAATCTCATATATGCAAACTGATATTTCATTTTTTTATTTTTATTATTGTCAGAAGGTTTGATACACATCCCGTTGTTCAGGATTTAGAAGGTTAAATCCTTCTTGTGTATAGAGAAGCATGCAGGTACTGTTACTGACAGCACACAGACTGACACAAACTACCAGCGCTTCCATTTTTGATTTATTGTGTTGCAGTGCAAAACACCAAATATGGAACAGACATATTAAAACATCACATAAAACCATGAAAGATAACATAATAAAGAAAACCTAATAAGCTGAATGTTATGCAGCACTGTTCTCTTAATAATGAGGCCACAGCAATTTCCATGTTATTCCCCTTTCTATCTTCCTCCCAGGTCTCTGGAGTCTGCCTTCATTGCTATTTATGGTGGGCAAAAAGCCAAAGAAAAAAAAACATCCAGGAATGGACCACTCAACGCTCCCTCTGCTTTCCAAAGCAAACCCATATTTTCATTATTTTTTTGGCTCTCAGAGAAGAATCTATGTGCCCCCCCCCCGAAACCTCCCTCCCTTTTCTCCCCTCCCACCACCGTGCTTGCCTTGAGCTAAAAGCGTAGCGGACTGCATGGACGTGTAAACACAAGTGTCATTTACTGATGTTGCCTCGCAGGAGCCCTGGGAAATGTAGTTCAAACACGCTTCACCAACACTTACCAGCTGCTGCCATGTGGAGCCGCCAATGTTCTTAAATGCAAAGTAGAATTTTTTTTTTTTTCTTTTAAAGGCATCGACAAATGTTCTCATCTCATATTCTGAAAAATCTATACATCCTCAGCATGAATGTAGACTCTTCATTATCTGGTGGTTTTTTCTTCTTCTTCCTCTGAAGGTCGTTTGAGGAGGTTGTGTGTGTGTGTGTCTGCCTGCCTGAGGACTCTGCAATTGGCATTCCAGCCCACATGTAGTCATTCTGTCTCACTGATTGAGCCTGTTGTCTAAATGAGGAGCGGTTAATTACCTCCTCACAGCAGCTCTGTTCACCATGCAGCTTTACCCACCAAGACCACAGAACAGATCACAACATGACACCTCTGGTTAACAAATTAGACAGAGAGGTAAAGAGAGAGGGAGGGAGACGACGGAACAACAGAACAGCGTTAGGGAACTAATGAGGGGGGGCAGCGGAGAAGAGATTAAAGAACTGGACACTGCTAGCCAGCAAACTAAAGCGAGGGAAAGACAGGTGAGAGTGGAGAGAAAGTGCAAGAGAAAGAGGAAGGACGTGATGGGGAAGATGGGAGAGACCCGCAGGAAGTGGAGGAATAAATGGGAATTAGAACAAAATGTTGAGAAGTGAGAACAGATGAGAATGAGAGGTTAAATCAAATGAGAGAGAGATGCTAATACAAATGAGGCGAACAGTAGAGAGGGAGGCGGACAGGAAGCTAAACTGACACCAGAACCGCAGGAAGCTGCTTTAACAAATGGGGCTGTGCCGCGGCCTACCAGCGCTGTGCTGTTATACGGACCATTTTTCATTAGCGCTGTGATTTATCAACACAGTGCTGAGAGGATCGTAGCAGGGGCTTTTGATTAAGGCCATTAGATATTAGACATTAGCCGTGAGATTACTCACACTGCTGGGGTGCGTTTGATTTTTTTTATGCCGGGGCTTGCCCAGGGGCAGCCACTGTGCCCTGCTGACTGTTCTCTTTCAAGCAGCCTGTGACAATGATGGGGTCTCCCCAGTGGCTCAGCGGGTGAGGGACTGTGCCATAGGTTAAGTACACTTGGCTGAGTCTTGACCTTTGTCATGCCATCCCTACTTCCTTTTCCTGCTGCTTTCTTCTATTTTGTCAAAGTCAACTTTATTCTGCACGGATTCTGTTTATGTAAAGTTGAAGGAAGTGTTGTTTATAAAAGAAGGAAATGTCAAAGTTAAAGATGCAACATGAAACAGATAAAGAAGTGATAGTGCTGCTCAATCCACATACTCACAGGTGATCAATGTGACTTTTGAAAGGCTAGCGTCTCAGAGGGAACACTGGGTGTATGGACTTATCATAAGCTTGAGAAGAAAGCCAGTTGTTACACTACCTGACATTTGTGCAATGTGCCCTGAGATTCACTGTCACAAAATAACCTGTTAACGATATGAACCTTAGACTACATGCTCACAAACCCAAACCTAACAAGGACCCATCCAAAGATAGTGAAAATCAGTGCAAACAAAACACATTTGTGCTGTCATACTGCAAATTTTGGTATTGAACCATTACCAAGTGATTTTTCATTTCCCAGAAACACCATCTTACCTTTTTCAATGAGCACATAAGTAGAGTGTGTAGAGTTTCCCTGTTTAAAGTCTTCATCTTAAGGTAACAAATGCACAAACAAAAGTTGTATCATTCTTTACATCCTGAAGGATTTGTTCCCCATAACTGTTGAAGGGAAGGACACATTGTATTTGAGATGGTATTTCCTGGACTTACGTCATTAGTAAAACATATATACTCAATATGAGCACTAAAGTGACTATATGTTTGATACTGAACAGATGTCTAATTACAGTTTGACCAAAATACCATATTTTATAGGACGAATTGGCAAAAACAAACTCTCAGTGTTCATGTCTGCTAGCCAGTCGTGCTGTTGGCTGTTTTGCTGCTAACAGCATTCCCATTGGGGATTTTTAAAATTGCAGTTAAATACTGTACCTTTTTATTTTTGCCTTTAAAGATCATTACTACTCCAGCAGCATCACATGAAAATTAGTA
>NW_005188585.1:15979-16979 GCF_000239375.1 Pundamilia nyererei
GAGAATTTAATGTCTTTCATGTGACTTTGTAGTTCTTATTGCAGATGAAGCTGAAGACACTGAAGATACACTGTCTCCTCAAAGCCATTTGTAGTGTTGCTCTTGGTTGTACACACAATAAATAAATAAATAAATAAAATAAGAGGGAAAATAAACAAAGGAACTTTATTATCATGCTATTTATTTCTTATTTTTCTTATGTTTGATGTGTTTTTTGCACTGAATGTAACTGGAGTCTCAACATCTCGTCTCTTCATATACTGTACCTATACAGCAAAGATGACAATAAAGTATACTTTGGCACTAAAATCTAATGCATTTCATGCAAATATTGTATACACAGTATTTCAAAAAAAGTAATGTAAATGTCAAATTTGAACATTTTTTAAATGTCTTATCTCACTAATGTTCTAACTAGGCAATGAAGGTGGCTGCTTCAGAAATCGTCCTGGCCAAACTGTTAAATTCCTAAAAGTGTAAAAGCAGAATTCAGCCGATAATGACATCAACTCACTTCCTGTTTCTGGATGATCACAGACCCAGGCTGTTTAGAGCAATGTGCTCTCAAGGTTGCTGGAAGAGAAGAGGTCAGTAAAATTCAAGCACAAATTAAATAAAAACCATCACTCAACACCCAATTTAAGCACATACTGCCAAATGAATAGAGCATTTCAGGTCAAAGAGGCAGCTCCTTGTAAGCCCTTCATGGTGCTGCAATCAAATTCGTCCAAGTGCCTTTGCTGATTGCCATTGTTGAGTTATGTTCAAGAAGACACTTGGCATGGTGCAAAATATTCCAGGCAACAGAACTGTTGTATTCTATATGATACTATAAAGATACTGGACAATGCCTATAGGTTCTTGGACAAGTGGACCAATGAAACATTTCATGAAATCACCCAGGGCAGAGTGAGTGCCAACATCTACTGTATATGGCATATACAAGGCTTTCATACAATCATATGTTTCCAAATTTGACAATTCAATTGAGCAACAAATT
>NW_005188586.1:0-1262 GCF_000239375.1 Pundamilia nyererei
ACGTGTCTCCTCATGGTTTATGATATAAATCTGCTAATTCTCATTAGACATATAAATCAGAAAAGCAAACTTAACGGCCTCAGCATGTCTGTCATCAGTCTCTGTGTGACAGCAGGCCTGATCCCTCACAGTGAAACCATCTCTCACCCTGGAGTTAAAGGAGCTTTCTCATGAATACTGGGCGACTTTCCTGCCAGCTCTTTAATTTCATCATCACATTTATGCCATAATTTAGCTCAACCGATCAGATTAAAAGCGTTGTTGTTTTTTTAAATAACAGTAATTTTGTAATACTGAAACTTTTAGTCCACCATCATGTTTTGACTTACAAGAGTTTTAAATCATTTCTTTTTTAAATTTTCTATATCATATCAAATCAAAGTATATCAAACTTTAACAGAACAAACAGATCAGCCAAAGTCCATTTAAGGACAGATCTCTCTCAGCAACCACACTTACCTTTTTTTTTTATTTCAGGGACAAAATTTTAAAATGTTGGCAGATTTTTTTAATTTAATTTTCTCAAACATTTACTCTCAAATATTTATGTTTCTTTCTAACAGGGATGCAAGGAGTTTGTGAGTCTTTGAGAGGGAAAAACAGGATTTATTCAGATTCATTTTCAGCCCTTAAACTAAGTCCTGCACACAAACTATCACATATGAAACCCGAGTAAGTAAATTAGTACGTACGGTTTATGTGCTAAGAGCCTTTCAGACCAGCGGTGCGCAGCCTAACGTCTCTCTCTCTCCGACTCTGAAGGGTGGAGTCAAGAAATGTCTGCTGTCAGTGTCTCGCTCGGCTCAACTTTGCTGTTTTTCAGCGTCTTCGTGTTCGTCTCTGCAGGTGAGATTTACTGTTAGAAACTAACATAATGCCTTTCTGAGAAAAGGAGGAGTAAAGTAGACTGTCTGTGTGTGGAGGAGACACAAGGCTGGGTGGAGTTTGTGTGGAGTTAACATCTGTAATCCAGCTGTGACAGAGACAAAGAAGTGTAACGTGTGTCAGGAGTCAGTATGCAGCTACAAAGCTTCTTGTTCAGTGTACACAAACAGCTGTAGCTCCATAAAGGCAGCATGCAGAGACTCACAGTGTCTTATAATGAGAGCTGCTTTCTCTCACACATTATGTTCACTTATTATCAGCACATGTTGTTGTTCTGTGGAAGCTAACATCTTGTAGTTTCTCACTCTTTGCATGTTTAGCATGAGGCTAAAATGACCTTCGCCTTGTTCTGGGAAGTGATATCAACAACATGTCTG
>NW_005188586.1:3270-4573 GCF_000239375.1 Pundamilia nyererei
ATGTTATCAAGATTAAATCTGATCAACATGATGAATGAGAAAACATCCTAACATCACCAGTCATCCTGTTGAACCTCAGCTCTGTATTTCAATATTATATTAAACAACACTTCCTGACTTTTCTACTCTGTGTGTCCTGTTGAATGTTTTGGGCTAACTGTGGCTCAGAGGTTGAGCTGGTTGTCCACACAAATTTCAGCACTTGTCCCAAAATTTCATCTTGAGAATTGATGACAGTGTCATAAATTGCTGGAACAAGGTAAAAAACTTGGGCGTGTGGTTTGACATGGTGCTCTCTTTTGAGTCTCATGTAAAAGAGATAACAAAAACCGCCTTTTATCATTTGAGGAACATCGCCAGAATCAGACAAGTTTTGTCAAGCGATACTGCAGAGGTTCTTGTCCATGCTTTTGTGTCCTCACGTATTGATTATTGTAATGCTGGGCTACCAAAGAAAAGTTTTAGAGGTCTACAGATGGTGAAAAATGCAGCTGCTCGCATTTTAACAAGAACTGGGAAATTTGAGCACATTAACCCTGTATTGAGCTCTCTGCATTGGCTACCTTGTCAGGTTCGAGTAGATTTTAAGGTCCTGCTACTCACCTAGGCTTTAAACGGACTGGCACCTTCATAACTCTCCGATCTTTTACATCTTTACGTTCCATCCTGTGCTCTCCGATCTCAGGACTCTGGCCTTCTAAAGGTTCCTAGAGCCAGAAAAAAGACAATTGGAGAGCGAGCTTTTTCTTTTTGTGCCCTGTTTCTGTGGAACAGCCTCCCTCAAGATATTAGGCAGGCATGCTCTGTGGAGGTTTTTAAAACTAAGCTGAAGACACATTTGTTCACCCTATCCTACATGTCTTAATTCTATGGCTTTTAGTTTTTAAATTTTTACTGTTTTTGACTTGTATTGTGTCTTTTACCTGTATTGCTATGTATTGCTTTTATTTTTTTTTAATCTTTTTAGTTTCAAATAGTTGTACAGCACTTTGTTCGAAAGCGCTTTATAAATAAAGTTATTATTATTATTAATTGAAAGGTTGGTGGTTTGACTCGAATGTTCCAGTCTGCACTCTGAGAAGTCTTTGGGAAAGATACAAACATCAAGCTGCTCCACACAGAAAACACTTGGGTGTGGAAATTAGTAGTGATGTGACGTTCTGTATCGAGGCTTCGGAGCGTGTGTCGAGTAATGGAGGGGGCGTTTCCGCGAAGCGCGTATCGAGGCTTGCTTCATTTATGGGAGGAGCTGAAAATGATGACGTCCGAAGCCTCGCTGCCCGGCTGTACCACGTGACTGGTT
>NW_005188586.1:7394-12255 GCF_000239375.1 Pundamilia nyererei
TAGTGCATGGTGTAACATTGTTAAAAGTGGAATTACTTTGGATCCAGACACTCGCTTTTCCTCTGACACCTCAGTGGTGGCATCATTAAATGGGGAGAATATTTTAAGACATTCTGTCATAAGGTCATACTGTTCAGACGATAGTGGGTAAAGATCAGTGTGCAGGCCAGCTAACGATGCTCCAATAGGTTCCCTGAGTTCATGAACACGGTGAAGCATTTGGAATGCGCTGTTCCAACGTGTATCCACCTCTTGAATTTGCTCTTCATTTGCTCCTGCATCTCTGTCAGCCTCTCCTAGAAAAACAGCCAACACAAACTGATTAATTCAAGCTGTGTTACTGCAGCAGCACCTTAAGGCAGTAATGAAATAATGGAACAAACCTTAGCAGTTGTACTGCTCTTGAAATATCCCACTATCCTCCTACAGGTAGTCTGGATTTCAGACAGCATGGTGTGTTGATCAAGAGCTTTTTTGACCATTAGGTTTAATGTATGTGCCACACAATTACTGTGATGCAAACAAAGCTCCTTAGCACAGGCACCCATGTTTGCTGCTCCATCAGTCACATAACATGTAACTTTGTCTGTAATGCCCCACTCTGACATGAGCGCTGCTGTTACTCGTGACAAACTGATAGCAGTGCTTGAGGGAAGTGCTGAACACCTAACACTACAGAATGCAATGCAGTGTTAGAATCGATGAAATGGCAGGTGACGGCTAGGTAAGCCTCTGTGTTAATGGAGGTCCACAAATCAGATGTCAGACTAATTGCAGAAGTCTTTGCCACAGTCAGTTTTTCTGTTTGTTTGACTCTTTGTATGTTTGGACCACCATAGCGTTCAAATCCTAAACAAAAGAAAGTGCTGCTCTTAATATGGAAATATGGGCAAAATGGAAACTTGCTTCATATTTTAAGATACACACCTGCCTTGTGGGGAGAACATAGTTAGGGTTCAAAACTTTAACATGCTTTCTAAACACACTGTCCTCCACAATAGTGAAGGGCTGGGAATCTTCTATCGCCATGTTGACCAAGGCCTCATGCACATCATTCCTCTCCCCTGATACAACAAAAAAACATTAAGAAATTACATATATCAGTAAATGCAGCCCAAATATTAATGAATTACATGGGAATATAAATGTATGTCACTGCATACGTAATCAAAGTGAGCCTCGATACATGCTTCACAAAAACGCCCCCGAGATTACCGGAAGCAGGATTCGAAGCTTCGGCACAAAGGACACATCACTAGTGGAAATGGGTGAATGAGTCTCACTATATAAGAACCAGCAAAATTAGGTCTTTCATAAGCATACAGTTTTATACTTTTTTTCAATCAAAACAGATGATTTAGAAAATACTGCAGTGGGTTTCGATGGTAATGAATGGAGGTCAGCCGATTCAACAATGAGACACCCCTGATGTGTTTTAGTATGAATCACATATAGTATCTGTGTTTTTTGGCCCACACAGGGCTCATCTGTGTTTCCTTCGTGTGGAGTGACTTCAGCGCCACGTCTGTGCCACAGAACATTTGGCCGTGTTGTAACTGAGCTGTAAAGATCAAAACCAGCCCTGCAACACATTTTTTCAGTAAATGCAACTTGTAGTAAATTGCAAGCTGCCAATTATAGCAAATTGTTTTTGTACGATTTAAAAAAATGTCAATGTAATTTATTACTGTTGTTTTGAGAAAAATAGGACAAATGTGGACAAAGATTCTAGCTACGTCCCAAATCCCAGAGGACGCAGCCTTCTCGGTTTGCGTCGACCATGTCCTCTAAAGACCAAGAAGGCTGGAAGTGCGAGGCTGCAAAATGGGACGGTCTAGCCTTCAGAATTGTGTCACCAGCTGTCTCGATGGAGTTTAATAAACTCCGCCGTCTGCTCCTCGCTTGCTAAAATATAACAGGACACTGGAGTACGTTCTCTACCATCTTACACTTCTGTTTAATCAGTTTTCTGTTTGAAGTTTATTCAGCTGTGAAAACTATAACTTTAATCTCAGCAAAACCAACGTACTCAGGTACAAATAAAACACTGGAAATAGCCAAACAATAAAAATTTTAAGTTATCTAAGTGACTTATATATTATGATAACCTGGGTAACAAAACACCACGGGGATCTGAAAACAATGTGCCCTCAATGTGTTCTCTTCTAGCTATCGAGCTGGTGGGTAACAGACGTCTCTGAAAACGTCAAAGCAGATATTTGAAGTTTACACAGCTACATTGTCGTGTGAAAATATCTTCAAAGTTTCCCATATGGAAAAGAAATATATAAATCTTATAAAGTTTGTCTTGTGTGAAACTTGTATAAAAAGCATACAAGAGTGAAAACACATATAAGATCCCTTGAAAAATTATATAATGAAACTTGTATGTTTTGGATACTTACTAAAACAATATATGAAAGTGGCCACTTTCATGAGTAAATCATATATGTTTTTACTATTTCTTTTCCATATGGGTAAGTACATGGAGGCAGGACCTCACAGCTGAAGCATACTCCATAATGTGTTGTTCATTATTATATGTAACAGTATTTTTCAATTATTGTGTTTACCACCATCAAGAAGTCACAAATAAAGAAAGACCACACCATGGTGCATGTTTCAACAAGGAAAGTTTACTGTTCAAAATAATTGATTACACAAATAAACATTTTTCACCTAAATAAATAAATAAATACACGTTTAAAGCAACACAGCAGTGGCCCAATATCAGACAGAATCCCACTCTGTACAGTGAGCAATCATTATGAAGCAGTTTGTTTTATTTTGTGGATTCAAGCTGTTCTTCATATTTTTGGCCACCAGATGTCACCAGAGAGTAGTGATGTGACGTTCTGTACCGAGGCTTCGGAGCGTGTGTCGAGTAATGGAGGGGGCGTTTCTGCGAAGCGCGTATCGAGGCTTGCTTCATTTATGGGAGGAGCTGAAAATGATGACGTCCGAAGCCTCGCTGCCCGGCTGTACCACGTGACTGGTTCAGGAAGCGGTTCGAACTTTGCCGCGAGCTATGACAGCGATATAAACCCCTCAGACCCCATTCAAAATGTGGGCGTTTGATGTAGAGTTGCGGTTAGTGAGAGTTAGAGACAGTTTGGGAAAAAAAAAAAATCGCCTACGACCTGCCACAGTGGAGAAACTGTTTTTTTTTAATATAAAAACCAATGATGTGTCCCCTAAACACTAATCACTGTCCTTGCCTCAATGTTACAAAAGCACAACCAATGTCCTCACCTCACAGTAAATGATCATTTCCATTTTAGGCGTTTCCAAATGATCATTTTCCATACTGCCAGTATAAATATACACAGTATACTGCCATCACTACAATATAGATGTTTTACACACTCCTTTTGTTGTTGACATTTACAGGCTGTGTGCAAAATGCCACACTCTTCAAATTCATGCCAGCTATTATTTTTACGTCCAGTAGATGTCCTACTAGAGCAAATGAAGCTTCAAGAAGCTTTGCACTGGAGTGAACCAATTGGATGAAAAGCTTCAGTGCTTCATGGGGCTTCATCTGCCCATCACTACCAGAGAGGACTGTGTTGAAAAGCTTCGGGTAATGAGCAGTTTTTCAATACAAGCTTCAGAAAGCTTCATTTAGCCATTACTACTTTAAGGAGTGAAGATTGGACCCAAAATGCAGACACGAATGAAACAAAACTTGATATAAACAAAGTGAGCCTTTAAATACGGCTGATGGAAGAATACTAAGGCAAGGAAAGATTAGCCTAAACAAACAACCTAAACTGGCGAAATTAAAAATACAAAGTTACCTGGGACATGGCAAAAAATTCCAGGTGCCAAAGAATAAACAGAAACACACCGACTAAATACACACAGGAAGCTAATGAGGGAAGTGGGAACACATGGGGAAACAGCTGAAACGAATGAACATAACGGTGTCACAGAAGAAGTGTAACACCAAACTCAATGAACACAGAAACACAGGACCCCTTCAAAATAAAACAGGAAACATAAGGAGACACAGCCATGACAACATGAGCTTGACAACATAAGACAAACAGACATGAACCACATGAAGGCCAAGGGAGATTTAACACAGGGGTAGGAAGACACAAGGGTAATCTAATAAACAAATGAACAAAAACCCAGAGAACTTAACCATAAACATCAAAATAAACTAAAACTCAAAATGCTGGGTCAAAAGACCCAGGATTGTGACAGGCAGAGCTGGACCTTGCTCCCAGCCTCTGGCCTCGCCTACAATGCTCACCTGTGACCATTTACATATTCACCCGCTGGCTTCTCTTCCCTCTCAAACTACTTAAGACCGCAGGAGAGTCTGCTCCTTCGCTGGATCATTGTGCTAACTACCATCAGTGTAGTTCCGGCTCGCCTAGTGATTCCTTGTGGTTTCCTAGTGTTTTCTCCTAACGACTTTCTCTTCTCCTTGTACAACGGAGCAGATAGGCAAACCTATCTGCTCTCTGATTGGATATTGTGGTTTACGAGGTTAAAAAACTCAGTTCACAACTACACAAAATGCCACAATTGTGGGTATGTGGGCTCAAACCACAATTTGAGCCCACATAGGGAGGTTTAATGAAGCTAGTTTGGATGTGAATTATCATGTGCAATGCTCCAGTTTTACCACATGGGGGCAGTGCTGTTACACACTCAGACAGCAGGACATGACAACAGTGTTGGAGTGTGAAAGTAAAGCAGCTTTTCTCTCAGTGTATGCAGAGGGATTTCTAATGACATCAAACTGTTTGTGTGTCTGTTGTCACAGCAGCAGCCATCAGTGACAGCAGCACACAAAAGCAACACAACAGCAGGTTCAGATACTCAGAGGAACAATTCATTTCAATGT
>NW_005188586.1:14197-16683 GCF_000239375.1 Pundamilia nyererei
CAGCCCACCCGACCCCACCACAGAGAAAACTGCACCCACCCGATCATCCAATCATCTCCCAGACTATACAAAACAATGGACACCCTGGTTGAGTTCATTCACCACCTCTCCTATATCTCTCCCCACCTGCAGAGTGAGCTCCTGTAGAGAGGAGACTTCCTGCAAAGATGTAACAACCTCCCCATCAGTTAGAGAGCTCCCTTGTTGGGCCGATGCACCAGAGGTCCCCTGCACTGGGGCTTATTAAGCCTTTTCATTGTGTAGCTTGGTCTTTTAAATAACAGAAATTGATTGTTGTTGCTTATGAACACTGACATATGAATCATTCAAGCAAAAAAAGTCTTACAACCAGCAAATAACCCATTTATTTATAATTCTTTTTCTGAGAATTTATACAGTTCAGGTTTGCTGTGCATTGTGCCAAGATTAGATGACCTAATTATACTTTTCAATTGGATATGGCAAAGCAGAAATATATGTGATTTTAGCTGAGACCACAATATCATCACAATCCAGACTTGAAGAGACATTGTTGTGAACTGGTCTGTTCAGAAGAAAACCCCCCACACTGATATGATTTGAGAATAGCCTTTGTGTATCAAGAACTACAGCAAAAAGGACAAATGCTACATTGTTTACATCTTCGAGCTATTCAAATATGATTTGTGGTACAGCAGCAATCACATAGTACATCAAATAAACTTTCTCTTACACGTAAATCTCCAGATGTTAACTGTCCCTTCTGACTTAAGATAATCACAGTAACACAATCCAGCATTAACTATTTGTAAATACTTATTAACAATGTGAAGTTGAAGATAAGACAGGGTGTAGGTAAGAAATTTACATTATTCACTTCTTGCAGTGTGAGTTGAATAAAACACAGCACACAAACAGCTTCACATTTCCAGATCAGAGAGAGAGAAATATTTACAGATCAGCTACACTACCGGTCAAAAGGTTTAGAACAACCCATTGTTTCCAGTTATTTATTGTAATTCAAGTCATTCAAGTCCAAGCTATGTTAGAACTCCCTCAGGAAAAAAGAAGTATATGGTAACATGAAGTGAAAACATGGAGTTCCCAGCAATGTTCCGTCTAATTTTTCACGTGTCTGAGCGAACACACAAACTCCCTGAGTGTCCCTTGGATCACTGTGAGCGACATCAGACGTGTGCACTGTGGTCACGCGAGAATCAAATCCATCCAAGTTACATGGTTTATTAAAATAATCAAATTACAGCATTTACATTTATGTTAGACTACTTTTAATTAACTGCTTTAGCCCACTTACAATGAAAATTTTAAAAAAACTTGTTCATGACCTGTGTAGCATGTTCACACTATTGGAAGTAAAAATAACTTGAAGTCCAATTTCGAAAACACAACTTTTAAAGCTCTGACTTGTATCATGAGTCTGTGGTCTGGGAGAGAGTCTGTAACTCTGTCTGCAAAATACAGTAAATAATGACCAATGTTGGGCAGTTAATTATATAGTTACTTCTTCAAAAAGTTTGGCAAACAACAAAGTTTTTTGCAGCTATTTTTTATAAATGCAGCCAATGCATTTATAAATAAACGTTTCAAACTATTTACAGAACAATCAGCTGTTCTGCATCAAATTTGATGCCACACAAATTATTTGTGCCACTCCGCCGTCACTCCTAAAACTTCCACCCGTTTCTTAACAACTAGATGCCACGTTGCCATATCATTTTTTGATTGGTCGACATGGAACTTTTTTGGACGAATAGGAAAGGGAGAGGGGGGTGGAGTTTGTTTTTGCTCACAGGCTTTCGAGCCTTTTTTCTTATAAAACGCTAGTGATGTGCGATACCACTGATTTCCTTTCTGATCCGATACCAAGTAATATTCAGGGTGGTATCGATGATACTGATACCGATACTCTGTACAAAAACTTATTTTATTTATTGTATCTCAAATCATAGCGTCATAATGATTACAGGACATCAGATTACTCGTTCTTATCACTTAATAATGCAGAGTTCATCATATAGAAATGAAAAAAACTGAAGTTGTGCCTATTTGAACACCTTGCCTGCCTGTCTGTCTCGCCCTAGCAGCACCTGTCCCTGTCCTCCTCTTCAGTTCGCCTCAACACTCGTCATGTTCTGTGACATGATTTACTCTGAGTTGTTTGACAAGGTTGGTGATGTTGCCACAACCATACATGCGGCAGATGTGTGGGGTTTTGTTGATCAGATGTCCCGATTTTTCCGGGAGAATCCCGGAGCCACCATTCTCCCGAATTTCCTCCCGGACAACAAAATTGAAAAACCATATCGCATAATTCATAGCTCGGCCAGGCCAATTCCAGTTTCCAACAATGGCGGCAGCGACTTAGTTTTAATATCACTTTTATTTCTCTTTCTGGGTCGCAAAAAAAACTTTTAACATATTTTTAGGTGAGAATGTGTGCAAACTTCAAATATCTGAGCCGACCGACACATCGTCTTCAAACCCCC
>NW_005188587.1:0-2420 GCF_000239375.1 Pundamilia nyererei
GGTATTGGTCAGCACCACACACCCTGGTGTAATGTGAATGGCCTTAGCCAACAACACTTGCCCTGGTGAAATGTGGATGGTATTGGTAAGCAGCACAGGCCCTGATATAATGTGGATGGCCTTATCCAGAGCCCCAGGCCCTGGTGTGGTGATGATGGCCTCACAGGAAGAACATTCCCTGGTGTAATTTGGATGGCCTCATCCAACAGTACTGGTCTTGGTGTGGTGAAGATGGCCTCATCCATCACTATATGCCCTGGTATGGTGATGATGGCCTCACAGGAAGCATTGTCCCTGGTGTAATGTGGATGGCCTCATCCAACAACACTTTTACTGGTGAAATGTGGATGGTATTGGCCAGCACAACAGGCCCTGGCGTAATGTCAAAGTCTTCAGCCAGTAGCACCGGCTCTTGCGTATTGTGGAACGCATCAGCCAGCATCACAAGCCCTGGTGAAATGTGGATGGACTCATCCAGCACCACATGCCCTGGTGTGGTGATGATGGCCTCACAGGATTCACTGTCCCTGGTGTAATGTGGATGGCCTCATCCAACAACACTGGCCCTGGTGTAATGTGCATGGCATCAACGAGTAGCACAGGCCCTGGTGAAATTTAATTGGTCTAAGCCAGCAACAAAGGCCCTGTGTAATGTAGATGGCCTCAGAAAGCAGTACAGGCCCTGGTGTGGTGAAGATGGCCTCACAGGAAGCAGTGGCCCTGATATAATATGGATGGTATCAGGCACCAGCAAAGACCCTGGTCTGGTGAAGATGTTCTCACAGGTAGTACTGGATCGTGTGTAATGTTGATGGCATTAGGCAGTAGCACAGACCCTGGTCTGGTGAAGATGGTCTCAGACAGAAAGCACAGGCCCTGGTGTGGTCAAGACAGCCTCACAGGAAGCACTGGCCCCTGTGAAATGTGGATGGCCTCAGCCAGCACCACAGGCCATGGTGTGGTGATGATGGCCTCACAGGGAGCACAGGCCCTGGTGTAATGTGGATGGCCTCAGCCAATAAAACTTTTCCTGATGAAATGTGGATGGTATTGGCCAGCACCACAGGCCCTGGTGAAATGTGAATGTCCTCAGCCAACACCACTGGCCCTGGTGTAATGTGGATGGCATCAGCCAATATCACAGGCCCTGGTGAAATGTGGATGTTTTTGGACAGCACCACAGGCCCTGGTGAAATGTAATGTGGATGCTATTGGCCAGCACCACAGGCCCTGGTGAAATGTGAATGTCCTCAGCCAACACCACTGGCCCTGGTGTAATGTGGATGGCATCAGCCATGACCACAGGCCCTGGTGAAATGTAAATGTCCTCAGCTAGTAGCACAGGCCTTGTTGTAATGTGGATGGCCTTATCCAGCACCACAGGCCCTGGTGTGGTGATGATGGCCTCACAGGAAGCGCTGTCCCTGGTGTAATGTAAATGTCCTCAAGTAGTAGCACAGGCCTTGTTGTAATGTGGATGGCCTCAGCCAACACCACTGGCCCTGGTGTAATGTGAATGGCATCAGCCAGTATCACAGGCCCTTGTGTTTTGTGGATGTCATCAGCCAGCAACACAATTCCTGGTGAAATGTGGAGGTTTTCAGAAAGCACCACAGGCCCAGGTGTAATGTGGATGTCATCAACGAGTAGCACAGGCCCTGATGTAAAGTGGATGGCATGAGCCAGCAACATAGTTCTGGTGAAATGTGGATAGCCTCAGCCAGCAACACAGGCCCTGGTGAAATGAGGATGTATCACCCAGCAGCACAGGCCCTGGTGTGGTCAATATGGCCTCACAGGGAGCACTGTCCCTGGTGTAATGTGGATGGCTTTAGCCAACAACACTTTTCCTAGTGAAATGCGGATGGTATTGGCCAGCACCACACACCCTGGTGAAATGTGAATGGCCTTAACCAACAACACTTGCCCTGGTGAAATGTGGATGGTATTGGCCAGCAGCACACACCCTGGTGTAATGTGAATGGCCTTAGCCAGCACCACTTTTCCTGGTGAAATGTGGATGGTATTGGCCAGCAACACAGGCCCTGGCATAATGTGCATGTCCCCAGCCAACACCACTGGCCCTGGTGTAATGTGGATGGCATCAGCCAGTATAACAGGCCCAGGTGAAATGTGGATGTTTTCGGACAGCACCACAGGTCCTGGTGAAATGTGGAACGTGGAAACCACACTTGGATCCGCGCATCCAATGATGCGATCCATAATGCGGCAGAGCCTGTTCAGCTCCTCCCCTACCTCCTCTGGAATGTCCGCTGAGTCCGACATGGTCGCGTTGTACTGTCACGGTCCGCTGTGACAGACCGTGTGGAGAGTGCGTGGACGACTCAGGTGCAGACACGAGTGACTCGGGAGTGAACTTTAAACAAAAGCGAGCCTTTTATTGTGGCTGGTAACACAAG
>NW_005188587.1:2884-4772 GCF_000239375.1 Pundamilia nyererei
TGAGGATGTATCACCCAGCAGCACAGGCCCTGGTGTGGTCAATATGGCCTCACAGGGAGCACTGTCCCTGGTGTAATGTGGATGGCTTTAGCCAACAACACTTTTCCTAGTGAAATGCGGATGGTATTGGCCAGCACCACACACCCTGGTGAAATGTGAATGGCCTTAACCAACAACACTTGCCCTGGTGAAATGTGGATGGTATTGGCCAGCAGCACACACCCTGGTGTAATGTGAATGGCCTTAGCCAGCACCACTTTTCCTGGTGAAATGTGGATGGTATTGGCCAGCAACACAGGCCCTGGCATAATGTGCATGTCCCCAGCCAACACCACTGGCCCTGGTGTAATGTGGATGGCATCAGCCAGTATAACAGGCCCAGGTGAAATGTGGATGTTTTCGGACAGCACCACAGGTCCTGGTGAAATGTGGAACGTGGAAACCACACTTGGATCCGCGCATCCAATGATGCGATCCATAATGCGGCAGAGCCTGTTCAGCTCCTCCCCTACCTCCTCTGGAATGTCCGCTGAGTCCGACATGGTCGCGTTGTACTGTCACGGTCCGCTGTGACAGACCGTGTGGAGAGTGCGTGGACGACTCAGGTGCAGACACGAGTGACTCGGGAGTGAACTTTAAACAAAAGCGAGCCTTTTATTGTGGCTGGTAACACAAGGGAAACAAACAAGAATAAGGGCAGCACAAAAGCAATAACTAAAAAGAAACCTAAACTGGGAATGTACTAAGGTAAGGCTATGACTTAGAATACAACAGACCGGGCATGGAAACACGGAGGGTGGGAACACGGAGGGTGAGAACACAGACGACGCGACGCAGACTACATGAAACACAGAGACTAAATACACATGAGGGATGATCAGGGGAAGTGGCCACACATGGGATCACAGCTGACACACATGAACCTAACGACAGGACAGGAGGGTGCAACTGAATACACTGACAATGAATACAGACTTACAAAGTAAAACAGGAAACATGGAAATTAGACATAACAAGAACTAAACATAACCACGCAGACAGGACTCATGACCCAGGGAAACTTAGTACAGGGGAGATGACATAACTGACAGCATGAACTTGACAGTACAAGACACACAGACATAAACACACGAAGGGCAAGGGAGACTTAATGCAAGGGTAATAAATACAAATGGCTGGACTACCTTAAAGAACCTAAACAAATAATAAACATCAAAATAGGCTAAACATAACACACTGGGTCACATGACCCAGGACCATGACACCACCCCCACCAAGGGCTGGCTCCAGACATTCCGAAACCCAAAAAAAAAACCCGACCACCGAGCCCGGGCGGGCGGCGGGGGACCAGGACGGAGGGACCAGAACAAAAAACAAAAAACAGCCGACAGAAAACACCGGAGCACCTGACAATAGTCCAAACACAGTTCAGGGGGTCGGCCTGGAGGGCGGCAACGCAACAGCCCACAGTTCAGGAGGTCAGGGGGCCGACCCGGTGGTCGAGGGCACCACAGGTCACGATTAAGCAGTTCAGGCGGCCGACCCGGGGGTTGGCAACCCAACAGGCCACGCCATCTCCCATCAGGAGGCCGCCCATGCGGGAGGTAGTGGTGGTGCAGTTCAGGAGGCTGCCCCCGATGGCAATGATGTCCAGCTGACGGCCCGGAAAGTGGCCGGCGATTCCGAGGGGCAGAACGTGGCTTGGGCGGTGGCAACACAGCTGCAGCACCAGGCGAGGCCGACACAGAAGCAGAGGCTGAAGCTACACCAGGCGAGGGCGAAGCTGAGACAGAAGCTGGACCAGGTGACGGCGAAGCGGGAGCCGAGGCTGAGGCCGGACCAGGCGACGGCGAAGCAGGAGCCGAGGCTGAGGCCGGACCAGGCGACG
>NW_005188587.1:5347-7976 GCF_000239375.1 Pundamilia nyererei
CAACCGCTCCCACCCGAGTGCCTAGGCTGGGTGCGGAGCTCAGCTGTGTACTGACTGGCATAACCTTGGGAACCAACCTGGGTGTAGGAACAAACCGGACGGCAGCCATTCCCACCTGAGGTGCAGATGCAGGTGTAGGATATGGCAGACCTACGGCTGCCCTGACCCCAGTGGTGGGAACTAGCTCAGGTGCTGGCTGGGTGACCCCTGCCTCTACCTGGAGATCAGGCGCAGGTGAGAGGTCAGGCAACGCCACAGCCACCCTGGGAGTGAGCACAAAGTTCCAAATATTGACTTTGTCAGGCGTAAGCAGAGGAGCAACGACAGACAAAGACCTCAAAGTCTCTAAGCCCTTAACATAGTCCAAATTGTCCTTAGTTGCCCTTCTTGGGGAGCTAAACACACCTTCTGTCTTGGAGCACGATTCAAACAACATTTCAGACCTGAAATAAGTTGGCTCAGTGACACAAGTGATAGTTATACTGTCCCAGGAAGCATGATTCTTAAGGCCAAGACATGATTCATGAACCCACATTAAACAACCAGGACTATGTGCAGATGATTTTAACACAATAATTTGGCAGTCACATAGGAAATAACTACGCTTATTGGAGTCTAAGCCCCCCGTAGGCGAGACCGAGTTAAGGGGGGGTTCAGCCACACACACTAATTGGCTGTAGAAGGCTAGTGAGTGGAATGCACATGGACTTGGCTTTGCACAGAAAACATAGTGGACTGGCTCTGAGCCATCCGGCTGAATTGTCTTTAGATCGGCCAGTTCATTAACTGCAGTCAAAAGGTCCTGGCCCAGGGGTGCAGTTAAAGGGCTAGCTGGTTTGTAATGGCTAGCATGGCGCTCCCCCCCGACAATCTTGGAAACACAAAATTCAGCCATGTCATTGGATAATGCGGGAGCATAACTTAAACGGTCCTTCAGTTTTGTACTAACGGAAATTGCGATGTCATTCACAGACATAGGGGATCCTGGCAGACCCATAATAATCGTCCCGGCCCGATGGTCTGGTGTAGAAAAGCAGTCGCCGATGTCGGGCTCCAAAGCACTCACTCTGGTCTAACCATCAGCATAGTGAGGAACATGGGGACCGATCAGCACAGGATCATAACAGACATTTTCATGATCAACGCTGGACATTTCTTCTTTCGCTGGTCTAGTTATATAAACAGAACATTTGTTATTTGACTCGGGAACAAGGAAAACAGACTCGGGAAGGGGGGTGCTAGCCAAGGGCAATACAGTCTTGCTACTGGTCAGATCAGAAGCTTTCACACTTAATTTGCAGTTAACGGACAGCAGGGGCTGAGACAGGCCCCAAATGCCCTAGCGGTCTTAAAAGAAGCCCTCTCAGTGGAAGATGGAGGTTCTGGGTGTGCAGAATCATTAGTACATTCTGTTTTGCTAATGTCCCCCTCAGCCTGCTCATACATAACACCAGGGTTTAACAGTACGTCACTTGGTTTAATTCTCAGGACTGAAGAGTCTATGGTCAGTTTTGCAGTGTCGGTTTCACAGTTCGGTGATGGCAGTGTGTCTTCCCCAAGAATAGCGTGCCCAACACCAGAAATCTTAGCTTTGTTGTCAAAACACAACGTGGGCACAAGATTAACACCTTCAACATTAGCAGTCAGAGGCATGGAAAAGGCAGCTTCTTCACTGGTCCCCAAGAAAACAGACCGTGATGAGGTGCATGGGGGGGTGACAGGGTTAACTGTACAGGTAAATTGTGTCTCCATCTCCGAGACCTTAATTGTCATTCCAAACCCCTCGCCCTCACTGCATCCAGGGCGTTTCAGTGGCAACAGAACGTTATCACTAACCTCTGAGTGCCGTGTAGAGCGACGCTGACGCCGCTTCCTCCTGGGAGCGGCCGCGAGCGCGGCAGCATTAACTGTTGGGATCGAGTCTTCCTCCTCTGCCCACATCCTCGCCAGACAAGCGGCCGGAGACGTGAAGTCCTCGCGAGGGGGTGACGGTGAGCGGCCGGTCTGAAGCAGGGCGATAGGTGGAAGCTCCTCCTCGGGAATGAGCCAAGGCTTCCAACGGAGCTCCTCCTCCCGATAAGCCCGTAACACCTGCTGACGCTCATCGTCACCAAAATCTATGGCCTCCATCGCCTCCGTGTGCTGGTCAGTGCAGCTTGACTGTGGCGGAAATGAGGAAGCCGACCCACGGTGAGGCGATGGCTGAGTGGAAGTGGACCTCAGCGTTCCACCTCTCACAGCCCCTGGCTCATGAGGCAGCGGCGATGACACCCCTTCACGGGACGGAGGTGTGGGTGCTGAGGCAGCATTCAGGACCCTCTGGGCCAGCGCACGGGCACGAAGCTCCTCCTTAAGGGGGCCCAGGGAGTCAAACGCCTCGACGAGGTGGGGGAGCTGTCGCAACCGTGGCTCCCGCAACAAAATGGCGTCCACGGCCGCCAATCCCGTGGAAACCACACTTGGATCCGCGCATCCGATGATGCGATCCATAATGCGGCAGAGCCTGTTCAGCTCCTCCCCTACCTCCTCTGGAATGTCCGCTGAGTCTGACATGGTCGCGTCGTACTGTCACGGTCCGCTGTGACAGACCGCGTGGAGAGTGCGTGGACGACTCAGGTGCAGACACGAG
>NW_005188587.1:9624-10935 GCF_000239375.1 Pundamilia nyererei
TGATACATCCTCATTTCACCTGGGCCTGCGTTGCTGGCTGAGGCCATCCACATTTCACCAGAACTACGTTGCTGGCTCATGCCATGCACTTTACACCAGGATTTGTGTTGCTGGCTGATGACATCCACAAAACACAAGGGCCCGTGATACTGGCTGATGCCATTCACATTACACCAGGGCCTGTGGTCATGGCAGATGCCATCCATATTACACCGGGGCCAGTGTTTTTGGCTGAGGACATTCACATTTCACCAGGGCCTGTGGTGCTGGCCAATACCATCCACATTTCACCAGGGCCTGTGATACTGGCTGATGCCATCCACATTACACCAGGGCCAGTGGTGTTGGCTGTGGACATGCACATTACGCCAGGGCCTATGGTGCTGGCCAATACAATCCACATTTCACCAGGAAAAGTGTTGTTGGCTGAGGCCATCCACATTACACCAGGGCCAGTGCTGCCTGTTAGGCCATATTGACCACACAGGGGCCTGTGCTGCTGGGTGATTCCTCCTTTCACCAGGGCCTGCGTTGCTGGCTGAGGCTATCCAGATTTCACCAGAACTACATTGCTGACTCATGCCATCCACTTTTCATCAGGGCCTGTGCTACTCGTTGATGGCATCCACATTGCACCCGGGCCTGTGGTGCTGTCTGAAACCATCCACATTTCACCAGGAATTGTGTTGCTGGCTGATGACATCCACAAAACACAAGGGCCTGTGATACTGGCTGATGCCATTCACATTACACCAGGAACAGTGGTGTTGGCTGAAGACTTTGACATTACGCCAGGGCCTGTGGTGCTGGCCAATACCATCCGCATTTCAGCAGGGCCAGTGTTGTTGGATGATACCATCCACATTTCACCAGGGATTGTGTTGCTGGCTGATGACATCCACAATACGCAATGGCCTGTGCTATTGGCTTAGGACATTCACATTACACCAGCGCCAGTGGTGCTGGCCAATATCAACCACATTTCACCAGGGCCACTGTTGTTGGCTGAGGCCATCCACATTACATCACGGTCTGTGATGCCAGCTTCTACCATACACATTACACCAGGGACAGTGCTTCCTGTGAGGCCATCTTCACCCCACAAGGGCCTCTGCTGCTCGTTGATGCCAGCTAGAGTCTTCATAAGATGTGACGTCAGTGCCACCGGTCGGAAGTCATTCAGCTCATTGGGCCGGTTCCTTTTAGGGACCGGGACGATGCAGGATGTCTTCCATAGGGCGGGCACTCTCCCCAGTCGCAGACTGAGGTTGAAGACTCGTTGTAGCGGCTCCCCAAGTTCAGCAGCACACG
>NW_005188587.1:11939-13179 GCF_000239375.1 Pundamilia nyererei
GGCCATTCACATTACACCAGGGTGTGTGGTGCTGACCAATACCATCCATATTTCACCAGTGACAGTGTTGTTAGATCAGGCCATCCACATTACTACAGGGCCTGTGATGCTGGCTTAGGACATTTACATTTCACCAGGGCCTGTGGTCATGGCTGAGGCCAACTACATTTCAATAGGGCCTGTGTTGGTGGCTGATCCAATCCACAATATACAAAGGCCTGTTCTACTGGCTAATGCCATCCACATTACACCAGGGCCAGTGCTCCCTGTGAGGCCATCTATACCACACTACTGCCTGTGTTACTGGCAGAAGCCATCCACATTACATCCGGCCCTGTGGTGTTGTCCAAAACCATTCACATTTCAACAGGGCTTGTGTTTCTGCCTGATGACATCCACAAAACACAGGGTCCTGTGATACTGGCTGATGCCATCCACATCACACCACTACCAGTGCTTTCTGTGAGGCCATCATCACCACACCAGGGCCTGTGGTGCTGGATGAGGCAATCCACATTACACCAGGGCCTGTGGTACTGGCCAATACCATCCACATTTCACCAGGGCCAGTGTTGTTGGCTGAGGCCATCCACATTACACCACTGCCAGTGCTTCCTTTGATTCATTCATCACCACACCAGGGCCTGTGGTGCTGGCCAATACCATCCACATTTCACCAGGACCACTGTTGTTGGCTGAGGCCATACACTTTACACCAGGGACAGTGCTTCCTGTTAGGCCATCTTCACCACAACAGGGCCTGTACTGTTGGCTGAGGCCATCCCCATTACTCCAGGGACTTTGGTGCTGGCCAATATCATCCACATTTCACCAGGGCAATTGTTGATGGCTTCTACCATCCACATCACACCAGGGACAGTGCTTCCTGTGAGGCCATCTTCACCCGACCAGGGCCTCTGCTGCTTGTTGATGCCATCAACATTACAGCAGGGTGCGTGCTGCTGACCAATACCATCCATATTTCACCAGGGCCACTGTTGTTGGCTGAGGCCATACACATTACACCAGGGACAGTGCTTCCTGTGAGGCCATCATCACCAAACCACTGCCTGTGTTACTGGCAGAGGCCATCAATATTACACGCGGGCCTGTGTTTCTGCCTCATGACATCCACAAAACACAGGGCCTGTGATACTGGCTAATGCAATCCACATTACACCACTACCAGTGCTTCCTGTGAGGCCATCATCACCCGACCAGGGCCTGTTGTGCTGGATGA
>NW_005188587.1:14758-16642 GCF_000239375.1 Pundamilia nyererei
ATGGCTGAGGCCAACTACATTTCAACAGGGCCTGTGTTAGTGGCTGATACCATCCACAATATAAAAAGGCCTGTGCTACTGGCTGATGCCATCCACATTACACCAGTCTCAGTGCTCCCTGTGAGGCCATCTTCAACACAACAGGGCCTGTACTGATTGGCTGAGGCCATCCACATTACTCCAGGGACTTTGGTGCTGGCCAATACCATCCACATTTCAGCAAGGCAAATGTTGTTGGCTTCTACCATCCACATAACACCAGGGACGTTGCTTCCTGTGAGGCCATCTTCACCCGACCAGGGCCTCTGTTGCTTGTTGATGCCATCCACATTACACCAGGGCCTGTGCAACTGGCTGATGCCATCCACAATAAACAAGGGTCTGTGCTACTGGCTGATGCCATCCACATTACACCAGGGCCTGTACCGTTGGCTGAGGCCATCCACAATACACCAGGGCCAGTTGTGTTGGCTGAGGACATTCACATTACGCCAGGGCCTGTGGTGTTGGCCAATACCATCCACATTTAAAGAGGGCCAGTGTTGTTGGCTGAGGACATACACATTACACCAGGGCCAGTGGTGTTGGCTGAGGACATTCACATTACACAAGGGCCTGTGGTGCTGGCCAATACCATCCACATTTCACCAGGGCAAGTGTTGTTGGCTAAGGCCATTTACATTACACCAGGGTGTGTGGTGCTGACCAATACCATCCATATTTCACCAGGGACAGTGTTGTTAGATGAGGCCATCCACATTACAACAGGGACAGTGCTTCCTGTGCGGCCATCTTCACCACACGAGGGCCTGTGCTGGTGGCCTAAGCCATTCAAATTACACAAAGGCCTCTGGTGCTGGCCAACACCATCCACATTTCACCAGGGCCACTGTTGTTGGCTTAGGCCATCAACATTACACCAGAGACTGTAATGCCGGCTTCTACCATCCACATTACACCAGGGCCTGTGCTTCCTGTGAGGCCATCTTTACCCCACCAGGGCCTTTGATGCTCGTTGATGCCATCCACATTAGGGCCTGTGATGCTGGCTGATATCATGCACATTACACCAGGGTGTGTGGTGCTTTACCAATACCATCCATATTTCACAAGGGCCAGTGTTGTTAGATTATGCCATCCACGGGGTTGGATGAGGACATTAACATTACACCAGGGACTGTGTTACTGGCTGAGGCCATTCACATTGCAGTAGGGCATGTGCTGCTGGCTGAGGCCACCTATATTTCACGAGGGCCTGTGTTGATGGCTGATGCCATCCACAATACACCAGGGCCAGTGATTTCTGTGAGGCCATCTTCACTAGACCAGGGTCTATGCTGCTTGCTGATGCCATCGAAAATACACCAGGGCCAGTTAATCCTGTGAGGCCATCTTCACCAGACCAGGGCCTGTGCTGCTAGCTATCCAAATTACCCAAGGGCCTATGTTGTTGGCCGAAAAACCCCACATTTCACCAGGGCCTGTGGTGTTGCTGGATGAGGCCATCCACATTACACCAGGACCTGTGTTGCTGGTTGATGCGATCCACAGTACACAAGGGCCTGTGCTACTGGCTGAGGACACATTACAACATGGCCTGTTGTCCTGGCCAATACCATCCGCATTACACCACGGACATGCTTCCTCTCAGGCCATCATCACCACACCAGGTCCTGTGGTGCTGGATGATGCCATCAACAGGGACATTGATTGCTGTGTGGCCATCTTCACCCCACCAGTGCCTCTGCTGCTCGTTGATGCCATCCACATTACACCTGGGCCTCTGGTGCTGACCGATATCATGCACATTTCACCAGGGCCAGTGGTGTTTGCTATGGCCATTCACATTACACCAGGGTGTGTGGTGCTTTACCAATACCATCC
>NW_005188588.1:0-2575 GCF_000239375.1 Pundamilia nyererei
TCTATCTATCTATCTATCTATCTATCTATCTATCTATCTATCTATCTATCTATCTATCTATCTATCTATCTATCTGTGTATCTGTGTATCTGTGTGTGTGTGTGTCTCCTAAATTATGTCATGTTATGTAACATGTCAAAAACATATCATTCCAAGTGGTCAACATCTTATGATAAATTAGGCCTGTTAGTAGAATTGGCAGATTGGAAGAACCAATATTGACATATTGGATGAAAAACCCCTTTGATTCATGCATAAGCTCATGTCAAGCCAAGATTAACAGAGCTGTATCGTAACACAACCAATGAATATATGAAAGATTTGGCCTTAAGGATTAAGCTTTGCATGTCTGCATGGTGTACTGGCTCTGAAGTAGTAGCTCAAGCTGATCGCACATCCTGTATTCACAATGCTTGCACATTGCACTAAAGAGGCCATGTCTATTTTATGTGGAAGTAATGTCAAGCTACACAGGGAGAAGGCAGGAAGTTACACAAATAAACAGCAAAGTAAAAAGTTTCTAGTTTCTGTTTCTTTTTTGTAAGTTTATTCTTTTGAAGTTTTCTGCAACTGCAATAAAAAGCAGCCTCTTTGAGTTTATTCCTCTGTCTGAGTGTCCTGCGTTTGGGTCCTCCATCCTGCCTGCCACATAGCACTAACAATGACACATCCTGTGTCATTTTCTTCTATATTCTTCAGGTATTGTCCAGAGGAGCTATTGTCATGCAAGGATTTAAACAGATTAAAGTTAAACATCAGTCAGGTATGTAAAGCATGGTTGAAATCATGAGTTCATCAGATTCTTTTGTAATATTATGTTTTACAAAAGGCCACCCTTTTAAAAAAAGGTTTGGTGATTATTAAAATAAGGCGTATATATTAGCTTTTTTGGTTTTCTTGTTTGTTTCAGTGAATGAAGGGGAAGTGTCTTTTAAATTGAGAATTTCTCCTGACATGACACCAGTCGTCCAGATTGTAGCATATGCTGTACTTCCCCGTAAGATTGTGATCGCCCACAGTGCTGACTTCTCCACTGAGAAATGCTTCAGTCACAAGGTATGTGGTGTTGTAAACTGTGTGCAGCTGTGTTAGTTATATTTATCAGTGTAAGTTTAAAGTGTAGGTTTAAAGCATGCCTTTCATATGAAACTATGACATACAAAAAACAAACTTCCAAGTGGCACAGACTTGTCACTCCAAACAAGGAGGTCACAGCATTTGCCAGCATGGAGTGGGCAGCATGGAGTGGGCAGTGATCATTACACCTGAACTCCAAAAAACACATGGGAGCTAATGAATGGTTTCTGTGTTATACATGCTTGATGTTTTGTTCTTTTAAAACCATTAAAGTTTAGATGGTGTGATGTATGATTTGTGTGTGTCAGGTGTCATTGGAGTTCACGCCTTCTTCAGCTGTCCCAGGAGAAAAAACCAACATGCAGGTGACGGCCCTTCCACACTCTCTGTGTGGTGTGAGTGCCATCGACAAGAGTGTCCTCATAGAGGAGCCTGGGAATATTCTGGATGCAGATAAGGTAACTGTGATCTCAACAACAGTATACATCCTTTACTTTCAGTCTCTTCTAGTGTCATAAGTATCAGACATTATATGAAGGCAACATGGCACTCAGTTTGTGGGGAAGTTCCATAATTGCAAAGATGGGGATTCTCCTGCATCTAAAGAGTCAATTAAGACAGATGAGAATGAGTATGAGGTTCATAACAGTTTAAGCTGTGTCATGGCAGTATCTCTTTTCCTTGCTGTGTAAGCATAGCATCTTTTCAGTTTTCTGGTGTATTGAACCAATGCCTGTATATATAACTTTAAGCATGCATGGTATAAGTTTAAATTTCAGAAGAACAGAAAGTTTTTGAAGCCTTATTTTTAATAAATAACTGTGTTGAGGTGTTTCCAGGTTGCATGGCCTAATTGTAAATGTTGCTTCTAGATTGGTTTTATTGGCCACTCAGAGGTTTTGTTCTCTTCCTTTTTTTTCCTGTTTATTTTCTTCTTTTTATAATACAACTATAAATACAGTTCAAAACTGATTTTGTTATGAAAACGATTTGCATGCGTGTATAACACATATAAAGTACGTTTGGATAATAACATATTGAACGCACATTTTATATACCCAAAATTCAGTTGACACACTGAAATTCAAGTACATAACTGTAATTTTACATGTTTTTCAGAGATGACAATACTAATAATATATTAGCATTAAAAAAAAACTTTGATCAAAGAGCTTGCACATATTGGTGGATTACCAATTACAGAAACATAAGAACATGATTTTGGTAATAAACAATACAGTTTATTTAACACAGTGGTGGTATAAAACTTTGAGTGGTGATGTGATAAATTTTACAGTTTTTCTCAGTCGCTTTGGTGCGTTTCTCAGAACACCATTAACATTTGCACAGCAGTTAGTGCATTTCCCAAAACAATTACCGTAGTGCAAACTGCAAAACCTAGTGGATAGCCTGCAAAAGCACGTCACATGCACAGAATTGATTATCCATACCTCAAAAGCAAGTATCCATGTCAATGAAACTGTCAGTGCCATCAAAA
>NW_005188588.1:3246-5298 GCF_000239375.1 Pundamilia nyererei
CTATGATGTGCACAAATGACTGAGTGTTGTGGAGGTTGAACTAATAGTTATGAGAATTTCAATTCTGATCTGAGAAACGCACCAAAGCGACTGAGAAAAACTGTAAATGCTACATATTTGGTTCATATAAGTGCAGACCCTTAATCTGATTTTCTCAGTTGTTTAAATTTCCTAAAACAACATTTATTTGTAATTGTATACCTTTGAACCATTTTTCTGTTTAGATATTTAATTTGCTGCCTGTCTGGAAAGCATCTTCTATCCCATATAAGCTTCAAGACCCATATTCAACTAAATGCTGGAATGTGAGAAAAAGAAGATATATTGCATCTGATCAATATAAAGAAGCCTACATAACTTTCCAGGTAATATATAAATATTTTTCACGAGCATGTGTTGTGTGTTTGACTTATACAAAATATAGATCCAGCTTCTTGGTACTGGCCTTAAACCTTGACACATTCAAATGTTCCACATTATGTGACTCTTAAGTAACGGAATACATGCACTGGCGTTATCTATTTAAAATTCAAATTATGAGTAACTGTATTCCATTCAGTGTTGGGTAAGTCACTTAAAAAAGAAAAATTACTTAACCCTTTAAAGCCGGTCTGAGCGGGCACGCTCTGTTTTGTGTAACTGTTTTTAAAAACCGGTAGCACTGCAACCACGTAAGCTAGCGCAATAATTTTTTTTGCATATGAAACCGGAGGCGTTGTACTTACATCTTATGCCATCATGGTTTCCTTCCACATATAGCTTTGCAAAAACTGCATAAAAAGCACTTGCAGCAACAAAAACACAATATTCCAGAAACACGCTTTGCCAATCCGATCAGCTGTTCATAACACTTCCTACGTCCATCAGCGCGAACTATTGCATGTCCTCCATTACCTGCCCGAAACCGGAAGTGACGTTATTTTGCGGAAATGTAGTTTTTTACCATCAGGGCCTTAAGAGCCTATACTGGTGTTTTTAAAAGTTATGTTTGACGTTCTGACTTTCTGTGTCGTTTCTGGGATGCTTAGGACTCGTATTGCACTGCTGGAAATAGTTTATTTTGATGCATATGCTGTTATTTTGCAAATTTGCACTATAATATTTATTTTCGTTTTTCCTGCAGTATATAAAAATTGGTGTATTTCAAAAATAAAACTATGAAGACACTTAAAATAAATTTCCTGTGGTGGGAAACTATTTTGTGCAACTTTTTTGTATTTACAGTTTTGAGGGATAAGCCTCTTAAATTTCTCTAACTAGAAATATATGCTAAAAAAACAAAAACGATTTTTCAATTTTTTTGTAGTTTATTGCACTGTTTTGCAATGTATGTAATTACTATGCACTTAATGCAGACATATTATTAAAATTTGGGCTATAATGGTTGTATTGATGTATATCAACTTGAAATGCTCCCAAAAATGGCTCCACAGCATGTAAAAATATAATATAAGCTCTGGCGGACTTGGTTCTATGGTAGGTCTTAAAGGGTTAATCAATATTGTATTTAAAATACTTATCTAATTACTGTGTCTGAAAAGTAACTTAATTACTCAATACGTAATTTAACTAAATACTTCTTAAAATCTCTATGACCCTTGAGTGGACAAACAATAGAAATTAAAATTCTTTAAATAATAAATAATTTAAAAAAAACAAACGTGCAAGTCAACATGAAATAGTTTAGCCTTTTAGCTTTTCTGAATCATCTTTTATATGTCTAGCCCAACAGTGAGTGGCTTCAACATGATGCAAAACTCCTTTAGGAACAGATTCTCCTGATCAGTGAAGCATTTGATTCCAAACTGAGTGCAGACAGTATTTAATTCAGCAAGGGCAATGTCAGTGATCCTGGACATGAAATGAATTCCATCGTGTTTTAAAAAGGCACTATAAGTTTTTTCTTGAAAAAAATATCTACTAACTCTGAAGCAACAGAAAAACGGTTTGCTTTTGCCCACATTGCAGAACACTTTGATGTTGCACTTCTGTAGATGAATTTTGACTCATTTGCTTGAAGCCATTTCTCTTTTTTTTTTTTTTTTTTTTTTT
>NW_005188588.1:5603-7024 GCF_000239375.1 Pundamilia nyererei
ATAGAGAAAACAAAGCACCATCACAATAAACTAGCTAGTCATAGATATCAATAGTTACTAAATAATAATTGAAGCCATTTCTCAACATCATGAAAAATTAAGTTCAGTGTGTGATGCACACCTTAGGTGTGGAGGGAGAGAAAACTGTCCTTCAGATTCTGTGGAGAGGGTCTGCTCAACATCAGTAAATATCACCTCTTCATCTTCCTCCGATTCCTCATCAGAGTCTGATTTTTGGAACATTCTAAAAGCTTTGATAAAATTGGACCCGTTGTCTGTCACGGTGGCTGTCACTTTAGAGTTCAGTCCATAAGCCGAATGTACTTGCTCGATTATATCATATGTGTGTCTCCCTCAAACTCTTTTACATGTCTGTGCTGCATGTCCTCGTACAAAAGTAGAAGGATCAATCCAGTGTGCCGTCATTCCGAGAAAACTTTTGTTATGGCTGGTCCAAATGTCAGCAGTCGTCGAAATATATTCCAAACTCTCGAAGGTCTCTTTAAGCTGCATTTCCATGTCCACATAACACTTATCTACGTGAGTCAAAAACATTTTTCGATCGGACAGTGCTGCTTTTTTGCCACACACAGGTATTTTGTTTAATATGCATGTAAAAGACGAAGACTCAACAGTACGCATCTCTTCCACAATTTAGCCTGCAATAATTTTTTTAAGCTCACCTTCAGACACTTTCTGTGCTTGAGTTGCCACAGTGTTATCCATCGATAATGAACAAGGATCACTCAGAAGTGTTCGTCTATGCTGCCTTGTCAGGTGCTTCAGCAGATTACTTGTGCTATTGACAGCGGCTGATAGTTTTTCTTCCCAGGACATAGCTTACATATTACTGTAATGTTCTTGTCTACTTGTTTCAGAAAAGTGAAGTAATGGGAACGTTTTCGTTTCATAAAACAACCACTCGCTTCAGCCGAGTCTGACATCTTCCGCTTTAGAACACGACTACGCAGCAAACTGGCGCAAAAACACGTGCACCTGCACTACAACGATGTAAAAGCGGCAGAGTTTACTTTCACCTTTAGAAGATAAATTAATGAAAAAAAATAACGATATTCAGCAATTTTAATTATTTTATAATTTAACGCAAGTACATTGTAAGTAACTGTAATTAAAACACCTAAAAATGAACAGTAATCAGTTATTCTACTTTTTCAGTGGACAAGTAATTTAATTACCCAACACTGATTCCGTTACAGTTACATTTTAAATAGGTGGTAATCAGAATACAGTTACTTTGTTGAAATAAATAGAAAACACAGCGTTCATTTCCAGTTTCATATGTTAGGCTATCCCCTCTCTATGCCTTCTCCAGTTTTGGTGATTAAACACAGTCAGGTGCAGGTTTAGCTCAGTTGGATGAGCATGTAGCCATTAGTGATGTGCGATACCACTGATTTCCT
>NW_005188588.1:8655-16533 GCF_000239375.1 Pundamilia nyererei
CGCCAAGGGGCTGCGAGACATTTATACAGCCGTATTTCGCACATGACTATGAAAGGCGGAAGAGGAAGTAGTTCCTTTGAATGTAGACAATCCGATTGTTATAGTTTCTTTCCGCTGTGTTGCTGTTAATGATAAACTACAAATTTACCCTAAATTACTAAAAATATTGATATTTTAATGTGAGAATCGATTCTAGAACATAAATGACTGGTATCGGAGGAATCGATATTTCAGGATCGATCCGCACATCACTAGTAGCCATATGTCGCATAGCTGAAAGCGGCCGATTCGAGTATGACATGTGGCTCTTTTGTTTGTTTGTTTGTTTTAACTCAATTTCCATCTGGGATTAATAAAGTTTCTCTGATTCTGATTGCCGGAAATCCAAACAAGACATAAGAGGCTCTAATGTAAGCGTCCTGTTAATGTTGGTGGTGTCAGTTACACAATGGAGCCAGAGCCAGCATAACAGAGCCAGCATAACAGAGCCAGCAGTCCATGGGCAGGAATGCATTTATTACTTGGAATTTCTGACACCATTTCATAAGAAGAATGGGATGGGCGAAACTTCAGTGTCTTCAATCTATTATTGCTGTGTGATTTTTATTACTATTAATGAAGGCTACTCACCACCGAGCTGGCATTAACTGAGGTTCATTCATAGATTGCAGACTGTTAGGCCGTTTCTAAATACTCATGTACGCAAGTCCGTACTCTCGTTTTCGCTTGTCCGAACTTTGTAAGTTCACACGGGAGTCTGGACTTCCCAAAAGCGCAGCGCGATCGTTCCACAATTGGAACAGCAGTGTACTTGATGACATCACAGCTCTGGTGCTTTTACTGCCACCCCCTCTTAATTTAACTGTGATTAATATTTGCAATGGAAATTACACATGACATAAACAAATTAAACATGATTATACAGTGAATTTCTTGAAGAAAAAAAAAAGATAATTTGATTAAATTTGAATTGAACAAATATTTAAAATATAATCTGATCATTTTTGGAGCAACCTTCAGCATCTCCACGTAATAATTACTGATATTACTGATACAGAAAGAGTTTTCTATACGAGATCACTGCAACACGTGCAGCCTTACCTAATGTCCACCCTACTGTTACTCATTTTATATTAAGATTTAAAAATCTAGTTGGTATTGGTATGGCAAGTAGCCTTCAGTAATAGTAATAAATGACACAGCAATGGTACATTCATGTAGTTGTAAAAAACATGACAATATATTAAGTAATCCAAAGTATTCAGATTACGTTACTCTCATTGAGTAATTTAACGGAATACGTTACAAAATTATGGGGCATGTATTCTGTAATCTGTGGTGGAATACATTTTAAAAGTAACCTTCCCAACACTGCTCTTAATAGCTGCAAAATCAAATAAATAAATAAAATTCTACTGCACTGTGTAGTAAATGACAAACAGTGTAGCATCCAGTCGAACTGAGAAGGCCAGAACTGATGGTTGTTGAATGACCTTTATTATTCCTTGCCGTGTATCAGACAACGAACCAACGTAAGAGCTAGACAAACAAATAAAACAATTACCATAGTTACAGAGGCGATTCCCAACCCCCTGAGCCACAGTCGCCCTCAGTAGTCCTTCTCTTCAGCATTGGTGAGCTTGGTATTGTCACAACATCTTTCCATCTGCAGAATTGTATTAGAGGAGCCATCTAGCTAACTTCAGAGCATATCAGCTGATAATAAATATGCTTTTTATAGCTTTAGCCGAAATTAACTCTCTGTGATGTTTGTGTGTCTAGAATGTTGGATTAAACGTGGCAACAAACCTGCTGCTCCGAATTCCTCATTGTCTGAGTTTCCTGGGAAGGACTTATCACTGGCAACCTTGTAAAATCTTTATGTTTTCTTTTCCTTTTAAATTGCAAATAATAAAAACGTTGGCAAAATCAAAGAAGAATGTCACCGCTCTTCTTTATTCAGATTCAGTATTTATAGTTTGTTTGTTTGTTTGTTTTTAACCATTCTACAGTATTTGGGAGTCCTGGAGGATCTGGAGGATTTCTTTTACCAGAACTACCACAGATGAAAACCGTCCGTGCTTTCTTCCCAGAGACTTGGATATGGGACCTGGTGGAAGTTGGGTATGCTGTTTTTTGTTGGGGGTTTTTTCAGTAGGGTTTTGGGTTTGTTTGTTTTTTCAAAGCTATTTGTTGATCATGACATTAACTGACATTTAAATTAGTAAGGGAAAAATAGTTTGTGTATATATAGGGACATTTATGGATCCATGCGGATGTTAACCTGTTTTCATATTTAGAATTCTTCTCAGAATTTAACATTCCTAAGAATGCACTGTTTTTGTTGGCTAATCTAGGTAATGTAGCTATGTTTTACCATCTGAAAATTTCCATATTTGTAAATCTGCTGATTCAGAGAGTCTGGAACAAAGGATGTGTCCCTCACTGTCCCTGACACCATTACCAGCTGGGAGACGGAGGCTTTCTGTTTGTCCTCTCAGGGTTTTGGTTTGGCTCCTCGAAAAGAATTTAGGGTCTTCCAGCCCTTTTTCCTCGAGCTCACCTTGCCCTACTCCATCATCCGGGGGGAGCACTTTGAACTGAAGGCAACTGTTTTCAACTACCTGACAAGTTGCATCATGGTGATCAATGTTTCTATATCAGCTAAATAAATATGTCAAAAAATGTCAGCATGCTGATAGACTTTACAGATGATTTTGTCATGAACCAAAGTCCAAGTAGTAATGAGAAATCTGCATCTTTAAGCTCGGCTCACTAAAGAGAGCCGGCTCTTTTGGCTCCCAAGCGACTCTTCAGGTTGTTTTGTTGCTTTAATTAATTTATTATCAAAAACAATATAAAATTATGCACAAAATGAATTACTAATGTAAAAAAACACATTTTTATTAAAATTTGTTTATTACATATATAGTTTATATAGTCAATTGAAATGTTTTCAGATTTTCCTTTTTTCCTTGGTGCCTCTCATTTTATTTACAATACCTTTTGAATGTGTCAATGTTGTCTCTTGTTGTTGCCCCTGCCTCTCTTTCTCTCTCTCCCTTCTGTTCTGTTCGTTTGCTATTGCTGCTGCAAGTGTAACTACCACCTCTCCCCCTCTTCATCACGTGCTGCATGAAGCAAAAAAAAAAAAAGTGAGAGAGAGAGAGAGAAACATGCCTCCCAATAAGGAACCGGCTACCGTTCACTTTAAAGGGCCGGCTCTAAGAGCTGTTTCGTTTGTGATCGACCCATCACTAATACCAAGTGGCCACCATAATTATAACAATAAAATGGTTTATTTACAAATGTTTATAAGACATATCAACTACACAAGACATGGAACATAGACGAGACAGCGACAGACTAGACATGAAGAGCAACAAAGAACCAACAAGAACTGAGAACTAAAAATAACTCAGATGCACAAGTCAAATCTGGAACTCAATTCTAACTAAAACAACCATTTCAGTCCAAATACTTTCAAAGAAATAACAAGTCCAGAACAAACCCACCCAAAAATGGCTTGAAGACCCAGCGCCATGACAGTAGTAGTGTACACATTTCCCTAACAAGTGTCAGGAAGGGTATCCAGTGTAAAGATATACAAAATCAAAACATCTTATGTGACCCTTTGTGAATAAGGGAGTAGCTGAAAGTAGCGTTTTGGTTTGTCACACTTGGTCTGATGTTGTTTTCTATGAATACAACTTCTGTCCTCACAGAGTAACAAGAAAACACTGAATTCCTCTTTGACTTAGAAACTCAACTCACTGTTTTGTTCTTTGTGCAGGTCACGGTCTTTGCTACGCCTTCCTCAGATTATACCCTCACCCCTCTTTCCGGTGAGCAGTACACATCCTGTTTGTGTGACAGCGAGCGCAAGACTGTGAGCTGGACCATGAATCCAACAGTTTTAGGTAAGGATCAAGTTTTTATCCACGCCGGTGTAAATGTCCTTTCAGTCAATGCCTCTTCTCTTTTCAGTATCTACAAAATCAGTGAGATTATCTAATTAACAATATTTTAATGTGCAAGACTTTACAGGGTTGAGAAAAATGATGTTTGTTGTCCTTTTTTAGGGGCTGTGAATGTGACCGTGTCTGCTGAGGCAGTGCCATCCCATGTTTCATGTGATAATGAGGTTGTGAGAGTACCAGAGAGAGGCCGCATTGATGTGGTCACAAAATCCTTCATAGTAAAGGTTGGTGCCATTAACACAGGATGACAAAGATTCTGCGTTTGAAATATTTCTTTCTCATGAAAGATTTTCTCATAACTTCTTTCTTCTAAGGCTGAGGGGACTGAGATGACAAAGTCATCCAACTGGCTGCTTTGTCCAAAAGGTCAGTGTATTTTCTGCCAAACAAAACAGCCAAATATTTAGAAAAAATGATCAAATAAACTTATAAACAAACTGAATGGTATGCCCTGAGTTCAATTTCCTTTATCTTACCAATTTGTTATCAGTTCCTGTTCCCATGGTTTTCAGATAATTCTTTGTAGTTTAACACTTTACTGGTAACTTCAGCGTCCCACCTTTTCCCATACTTACCACACAAATAACTATGTACTATACTCTTATCTGGAAATGGGAAACATTACAATGCAACAAGATCTTTAAGTTGAACCAAAAGTGTTTACTGAGTGATGTGTAAAAACCAAATGCAATTAGTAAATCAAACAATCACTTGCAGTATCAAAATTCAGCAAACCACAGTCCTAAAGTTCTTTATAATATCCTTCACTTTACCTTAATGGGCCCCACTCACACACACTCACACACCAACCCAAAGTCCCAGGCCTGGATCGCTGCGCGTGGTCGTGGAAACCAACGGTCCTCAAAACAAAGCAAACAGGTGCTTCTTCTCTGCGAAGGCACCTGGCCAAGTTGAAGCAAAACTGCCTGCCGCATTGTCCTGGAAGCTGCAAATCCAACCAGCTGGGTCTCTAGCCTGGCCAGTCTGAAGTCTTAAGCCCCGCACAGTTCTTGCTGTAATTCGTGGCCATTGGAGCTAACTCTGTCAGCCTAGTCAGCTAGCCACTAACTAGTTTTCTGGGCAGAAATACAAGGCTAGTCTGAGCTGCACTAACTCATATTCTACCTTGCTCCAATCCTTGGCCTTGGACACGGGATGGGTTTTGCACACCATCCCTCACAAGTGTTCTAGCTGATGCTAGCCACATCCAACCACCATCTCACTCCGGTGGGGGGGGGCCCTCGTGCCACCCCCCCCACCGCCTTTTCTCTCCCTCTCTTTCTCAGCTTCCTCTTCCACTTGACCTCTTCCTCCAAAATAAAAGCACCTTAACGACAACAAACGTAATAATTTCCACTAATCTGAATATACAAAAATGAACTAATAGAACTATTCATATATACATGTACATTAGAAACAAAACTTAACCCCTCTAAATATCTTTGGGCTACACTTACCTTGGAAAATAATTTCTCATCTTCCTCTTCTGTCTCATATTTCTCATTTGAAAAAAAATGCATTTAAAGTTACCTGCCATTAAAAAACCATTATTCCATTTATGCTTGCACCTCTTCTTCACCGATAGCTAGTAACGCAACTGCAACTTTATCTAGCCTATGTTGAATGAATGCATCGCAGGAACAAAAAGAAAATGTGATGTGAGGAAGTACAATTTTAGTTAAAAGATTATGTACATTCACCATGGACATGAGTGTCATGGTAGGTTTGGGCTTTAATTTATTCATTTGAACTGCTGATATTTTAGACTTGAATGATTGCAGGGCACACATATCTTTAATTATTTTACAAACAAGACTTGGGTGCACACGTTTATCTGTCAGATTTTCTCTAATTTATACAGAATCAAAATATATACACCCTCAAACATATATATATACATGTACGCCCACAAACAGTGGCTAAATGTCCCTTGTCAAGTTACGCCTTGACCAGATGCCTTTGCATCAACAAAATTCTTGTATAACTCTGGCTCAATATTTAGCCACTCTTCTTGGCAGAAGTGATTGGTTTCCTGACCTGCACCTGGTTTGTAAGAGTCGCCAAATTTTCAAAAGGGTTGAGGGTGGGGCTTTGGTAAAGGAATCCCAGAAGCTCAGTGATAGCCTGCTTCATCCATTCCAAAATCAATTTTGATGTGTTTTTGGGATCGTAGTCCTGTTGGAACACAAAGTCGTTTCCAATATGAGCAGGACAGATGGAACAATTGACGGAAAAAGTGTGGACTTTATACCAGTTCTTAAATTGTGTTGATCGGCCACGTAAAACCAGAGTTATGATAAAAAAAATATATGCAATGTTTGTTTTTCTTCCTGAATACTATCGTTGTTTATATTTACTGCGGGAAGAAACGGTAAAAACTGCGTTTTATAAAGAAAACGCTCGAAAGCACTCTCCCCTGGGAGCAAATACAAAACCAAAGCACCCCCACCATTTCCCATAGGTCAAAAAATGTACCATGTCGACCAATCAAAACATGGCATTTAGTTGTTTAGGAAGAGTGGAAGTTTTAGGAGTGACGGCGGTGTTTTGACATGTGAGAGATTTGTGACGTTTAGCCCTACTATTGTAATAGCTGTGGGAGTCTTCTAGTGGGTTTGTGTTGTTAGCGGCAGCCATTCCATGCTGCTCGTGTTCCATTGTAAAAGAAAACCTTACCGTTGTGACGGCCTGGCGCCGGCGTTACCCATCTCCACGCATGTATGCACGGACTAATAAGGCCGTGGAGATCTGGCTCGTAAGGTGTAATGTTGCTGACAGCGAATAAAGCTCTGTTATTGGATTTAACCGACTGGCTTCGGGTTATTCAGCTAACCCCCACACCACACCCTCGCTGGACCTGCTAGCCGCTCCTTCCTCGCCAGACTGCTGTTACAAGTGTATAGTCAATAGTTTTGTTGTGTGTGTCAGAACAATGAGGCAGCTGCTGAATGTTACAGGTGTTACAGGAGTGATACATCTCCTGCTATCAGGCCTGCAGGTATCAGGCTGTTGTTCTCCTTTATCTCATAGTGGACAGAAATTATTTTTTGTGGCACAAATAATTTGTGTGGCATCAGATTTGATGCAGAACAGCTGATTGTTCTGTAAATAGTTTGAAATGTTTGTTTAAAAAAAACGCCTTGGCAGCATTTTTAGGTAAACAGCTGCACAAAACTTTGTTGTTTGCATAACTCAGTTACTTTTTTGAAGAAGTAACTATATAATTAATTGCCCAACATTGGTCATTATATACTGTATTTTGCAGACAGAGAGTTACAGGACTCTCTCCCAGACCACAGACTCAAAATACAAGTCAGAGCTTTATAATAAAAAAAAAAAGAAACTTACACAGGTCATGAACAATATTTTTCTTACATTTTCATTGTAAGTGGGCTAAAGTAGTCTAAAATTAGTCTAACATAAATGTAAATGCTGTTATTTGATTATTTTAATAAACCATGTAACTTGGATGGATTTGATGCTGGCGTGACCACAGTGCACACATCTAATGTTGTTGAGTGTTTGCTCAGACACATGAAAAATTAGGGGGAACATTGGTCAGGACACACCCCTGCGGGGACACTGTATGTATTGTGCTTGATTTGTTCTGTCCTCCCTGGACAAACTGTCCAATCTCCTCACAGGTTGACCACATCTTCCCTGAAAAGTGGTCTGAATAAACTTAAGACACTGAAGCTGTTTCCGTGTGAAAGTTGAGTTTTCATTTAACAACATGCATGGCCATTCACCACGGAACAGGAAGTTGTTGTTGAGAGGCTATTAAAGCTTAAAAAGTTACAAAACTTAGTACACACCTCAGACATGATGAAGATGATGTTTTATTGGTCCTACTAGTGGGCAGTGTTGGGGAGTAACAGAATACATGTACCGCCGTTAC
>NW_005188589.1:0-1238 GCF_000239375.1 Pundamilia nyererei
TGACAATGTAATAGCTTGATCCAATGCAGAAATACCTTTCCAAACCCAAATCTAACAATGACATCAAAAAGATATGACCGTTCAATTCTATCAAAAGCCTTCTCCGCGTCAAGCGAAAGAATGGCTGTATCGTCCAGCTCACTTTGATTATGAAGAATGTTTAGAACTCGTCTTACGTTATGAAAACCCTGTCTATGTTTAACAAATCCATTTTGATCATCACCTATAATAACTGGAAGAATACTTTCTAATCTTTTAGCTAAAATTTTACAAATAATTTTAGTGTCTGTATTGATTAAGCTTATAGGACGCATATTTTCACACTTATTATTTAGTTTTCCAGGTTTAGGAAGCAGTATTATCAGGGACTTCCTTAACGAGTCAGTAAGATTGCCATTATTAAAACACTCTATATACATATCTAAGAGGGGCTGTGCTAATTTATCTTTAAAATATTTATAAAGGTCAATTGGCAATCCGTCTGGACCAGCTGTTTTGCCAGCATTTAAGGAGTTTATTGCATCTATAATTTCATGTATACTAATTGGCCTATCAACATTTACTTTGTGAAATTTTTGGTATTTCAAGTTTATCTAGAAATAAAGATTGCATTCTAGTTACATTATTGAGTTCAGAGTTATATAGCGTTTCATAGACCCGTTATTTATCTCTAACGGGTCTACTATAGTATTACCATTTGAATTTTCTAATTTTGTAATTGCCTTTTCAGATTCCATCTTTTTTATACGCCATGCCAGGAGTTTGCTGGGTTTTTCACCTTGGTCATAGAATTGTTGCTTTAATCTCAATAAATTTACAGCTGCTTTTTCGCTTGTCATTTCATTATATTGCGTTCTCAATAGTAATAGTTCTTTTACAATATACTCATTGTCTAGACCTGATTGAAAGCTAATCTCTTCTAACTTTTTTATTCTTACTTCCAGATATTTTATCCTTTGGTTTCTTTCTCTTGTTTTATAATTTGCCCTTTTAAGTATGCTTTAAAGGCTTCCCATCTTACACTTGCCGATGTTTGATCTGAGTTATGTTCAAAGTATTCATTAATTTGCTTGCCTAAAAACTCAAGAAACTGTTTATCCTGCATCCACTTCAGTTGAAACCTCCATTCAAATCGAGTCTTGATTAGTTTTGGTTCTATGAAAGTCAAAGTAACGGCTGCATGGTCCGAAATTATTATTTCCTTATACTGGCAATCTTTTATAAAATGAACCAACTCA
>NW_005188589.1:2134-3587 GCF_000239375.1 Pundamilia nyererei
AAAAAAAAAAAAAAAAATTATATATATATATATATGTGGAGGGCCTATTGCTTTTGCCTGATCCTTTACACCCCACATTACAAACACACTTGTTCATTTTCAAGACCACTTTTATTTGTTTGAACACCTTTCCTTTTCAGTCAATCACTAAGCATTTCTATCTTGAACCACATTTCTTGTCTTTCAGACTCATCCTTTGGCAAATAAGTCATCAACACTTCATGTTGGGTTTTAGGATCATCAACAAAAATATATTTTTCAAGTGTAACTTTTACCTCTTTAACAAAAGAAATTTCATTCATCAAGCCTTCTGGAATTTAATCTTTCTTTCATTTTGCAAATCAGCAGTTTTTTCCATGAGTCTTTTCTCAGTCATTAAAACAGTAGGCACTAGATCAGAAGATCCAGCCTTGGGTTCAGTATCAGACACAGGCAAAGGTTCTGGATCAGAATCAGTCTTTTTCTATGGTTTTTAAACAATCAGACCTTTGTTAATCTGTTTGCCTTCAAGATTAAGAGTCACTCAGTCGGTAGCCAATGCATTGCTCTTTTGCATGCTAAGGTATGTGTGCACACTTTAAACATGAATGGCCATTCCCTGGTTTTGTAGCAATATACATACCTTTGCACTGGCCGTCATAGATGCCCTGATGTCCAGTTGATCGCCATGACACGTAGCTCCAACAGCCCTGGTGCGCAGCAGGTGGAGGACAACGGTAATAGCATCACAATTCAGCGCAGTCTCTTTTGTTCCAAAACTCTCCAAAGATAATGTTTTTGGCTTATGTAGGACCAGACTTCACCAATGAAAGATCAACCACCACAGATGATGAAATGACAGTTGTTGTGACACATGCAAAATAAGTATCCATTAACCATTTCTTTGAAATAAAATGATGCATCATTTATTCTTCTAATTTTGACAATGTCCATAAAACAGTTGCCTCTATTTCAATTTTTCATATGCCAAGAGGATCCAACACAACCTTACATGATAATAGACGGTCAAAAAACTGTTTGCCTCAGTTCCATCTCATCACATTTGAGCACCATTGAACCTGGATTAAATGGGTGTGGAGTCAGGTGCAAGTAGCGTTACTACTCCCTCTTGTGCTGACAAGTTACAATAGCACTAAAAACATAAAATGTCTCTGACAACGGCTGTATCCTATGGGCTCAAATTGTGGTCATAAATATTTTGTACTTGTAAATCAGGATTTGTATGTGTAAAAAGAATTTGTGTGTGTAAATTTGTGTGTGTGTAAAAAAGATTTGTATGTGTAAAACGAATTTGTGTGTGTGCGTAAAAAAGATTTGTGTGTGGACTTAGCCAAAAAACTACGTGAGAAAGTCTGCACTCAAGTTTCAAGTTACAAGTACGAATTTTGACCCTATTTTTCTTCCTTTCATCTGATTGGCCAATGTCATGTCAATCACAAATTTAACTATCCAG
>NW_005188589.1:4352-6562 GCF_000239375.1 Pundamilia nyererei
CCAGGGTATGAAACAGGTATGGAGGAGATCCAGGCCCCAGATATCCAGAGGCCCCAGAGTACAAGGACCCGAGGAGGACCACCAAAGAGCTGAGTAGAGCCCCAAAGGACGCAGATTTTTCTATGCGTTTGCACCTTTCGTCCACACGTAAACTGCGTTTTCGGTCACTGAAAACGGAGATTTTTTAAAACTCCGGCCAGGGTGGATAATTTTGAAAACTGCGTTTTTGCATTTACGTGTGGACGAGAAAAATGGAGAAAACGCAGCGTCAAGGGTGTGTGCCTTTTTTGACGTCACACTGTGCGCCACGTTATTGTTTCGGTGAAATGAATTTCTACAATACTGTTACTGTTAATTGAACTCTCTGCAGTGTTTAAATGCTTACATATACACACACAGTTACTGTCCCTCCACACATACGACTCGGTTCTGCTTCTTATGCCCCAGCTTTGTTTACTTTTTCCCACCGAGGCTTCTAGACTTCTGATTGGCCAACATTTCTACACGGTTAGGAATATATCGCCACCTGTTGCTTTGGCATGTTCCTAGCAGCGTTTTCCTTCATTTCTGCCTTTATGTGTGGACAGGATTATTTTTTAAAACGGAAAATCTCCATTTTTAAAAATACCCGTGTACGTAGCCTCAGCTTCTTGGTTCCACTTGCACTACAGTCCATCCATTCACTTCTGCTTATCCTTTTCAGGGTCGCGGGGGCCACTGGAGCCTATCCCAGCTGTCATAGGGCGAGAGGCGGGGTACACCCTGGACAGGTCGCCAGTCTGTCACAGGGCCAACACACAGGGACAGACAACCATTCGCACTCACTTTCATTCACACATTGTGACAATTTGGATTATTCAATTAACCTATCTCCACAAGCTGCATGTTTTTGGACGGTGGGAGGAAGCCAGAGTACCCGGAGAGAACCCATGAAAACACAGGGAGAACATGCAAACTCCACACAGAATGGCCCCGGCCTGATGTTGGAATTGAACTCAGGACCTTCTTGCTGTGCGGCAACAGTGCTAACCACCGTGCCACTGTACTGCCCCACTACAGTCAATTGATTTAATTTTGTGTGTTCAGGAGGAAGATGGTGGTGCAGTCTGCAGCGTGACTATGGACATTGCTTTTAGGATGGGAGCGCAGTTAAGTGGAAACTGCATCCAGGACAGAAACAACAGCATTATGCTACATTTCAACAGTTAACAAACGGATGATCAGTCAGGCCAGAGTCTCTGTTTCTACCAGTTTGTGTTTCTACAGTAGAATCACTGTGGCGATCGCTTTAAAGTATCTTTGTGCTGGTTTTAATCTTTCATTTGTGCTGCTGGTTTTGTGGTCATACCTAAATACTAAGACAAAGATCATATGTGTGTCGTCATTAGTAGTGGTGACTCTCAAAGTGGAGCCAGTGAGAACCCAATGAGAATCTACAAGGAATTGAATTGATAAGTGCTATTGATTCCCATCAATTCCCAGCCCGAGTGCAGTGTCATTAAATTCCATGTAGTTGGTTTGTAGTGTATAGATCCCTTTTTAGAGTGGTGTGTATTTTAAACTGTATAACTGGCATGGACACATTTTTCATTTCCTGGGTACTATAGCCCCCTCTGAGTCTCTGTTAGATGTGGTGCAGACAGCCCTCAAGTCATGCATGGCTCAGCTGGCTGGAGTGTTTACACACATCTTCAACCTTTCCCTCTCTCTGTCTGTCTGCAGTGCCAACCTGCTTCAAAACGGCCACCATGTAACCAAATCCTCCACCATCTCATCACTGAATGACTGGCGACCGGTAGCCCTGACCCCCATCGTGAGCAAATCTTTTGAGAGGCTGGTCAGGGACTTCATCTGCTCTGCACTAACCAACTCACTGGACTCTCTACAATTTGCAACAGGTTCACTGATGATGCACTGACACTACATATACTGCCCTCTCGCACCTGGAGAAAAGACACACGTATGTGAGACTGCTGTTTGTAGATTACAGCTCAGCATTCAATACCATCGTTCCCTCGAAGCTGGACAGAAAACTGCAGGATCTAGGACTGAGCAGCTCTCTCTGCAGCTGGATCCCTAACTTCCTGTCTGACAGACGCCAAGTGGTCAGACTGGGCAGCATCACCTCATCCCCTGTCATAACAAGCACTAGTGCTCCACAGGGGTGTGTACTGAGCCCTCTCCTGTGCTCACTATACACCTACAACTGC
>NW_005188589.1:7649-8928 GCF_000239375.1 Pundamilia nyererei
AGCACTAGTGCTCCACAGGGGTGTGTACTGAGCCCTCTCCTGTGCTCACTATACACCTACAACTGCACCGCCACAAGCAACTCCAACATCATTGTGAAGTTTGCGGACGACACAACACTGTCCTATCACCAAAAGTGACAAGACGGCTTACAGGGAGGAGGTCAGCGCCCTAACAGACTGGTGCCAAGAGAACCATCCTACCCTCAACATCACAAAGACAAAGGAGTTGATAGTAGACCTCTGGAGATGTAGAAAAGCACACACCCCCATCACCATCAACGACGCTGCTGTTGAGAGAGGGAGCAGCTTCTGTTTCCTTGGTGTACATCTGTCAGAGGATCTCACATGGTCTGTTCACACAAACAAAACAGTAAAGAAGGCGCAGCAGGCCTCTTCTGTCTCAGGAGATGGAAGAGATTCAGCATGAGCCCCCACATCGGCAGGACCTTCTACCACTGTGCCATTGAGAGCATCCTCACTGGATGCAGCACCACCTGGTATGGCAGCAGCCTATAACCACAAAGCTCTCAAGAGAGTGGTGCGGTGTTCTGAATGGATAATTGAAGGTGAGCTTCCCTCCCTTCATGAAGTCTACAAGAAGTGGTGCCTGAGGAAAGCGGGAAGGATCATTACTCCAGTCACCCCAGCCATAAACTGTTTAAACTACTTCCATCAGGCAGAAGGTACTGCAGTATCCGGTCCCAAACCAGCAGACTCAGGAACATCTTTTTCCATCAGGTCAACAGACGGCTGAACACTTCATAAACACCTCACCTTCACTTACCAGACATTTATGCACTCCATATTGTACATATATGCCATTCCTTTTGCACAATAAGTTTCTTGGATTTTGCACACCACTGTTGCTTGTCAAGCTTGCACACAAGAATTTCACTCACATGTGCTGCAGTAATGTGATGTGACAATAAAAGTGATTTGATTTGAGAAGTCCTCATTTTAAAGTCTGGGTTGTAAACAGGACTGGACTGGGACAAAAAAAAAAAATCAGCCGGGGCATTTTGACTAGAGAACAGCCCACCAGGTATTATAGGAAAAGCCATAAAGCCTTTGAATGAAAACAAATGCTGTTGTGACAGTGATGTACACTGTCTTGTTGGTATATATGTATCAATCTAATAAACTTAAACCTACACCATCCTCCCTATTCTGGTATTTTAAACAGTACTTACCAGAAATATCAAACAACCTAATCAATAATTACATATACAGTGGGGCAAAAAAGTATTTAGTCAGCCACCGATTGTGCAAGTTCCCCCAC
>NW_005188589.1:11602-16530 GCF_000239375.1 Pundamilia nyererei
GTGTGTGTGTGTGTGTGTGTTGGAAAGGTTAAAGGTTGAGGGGTTTTCTCTCTCTAATTTGTCCCCTTACTGTAACATCAGTCAGTATTATCTTTGCCACACACACACAACGTATCTACATGTTTTCTCTACATTTCCACAAAACGAAGAATAAAACACCACAGAGCAGTTTCCTCTTATGAATACTACAGAAGCTCAGTGTGACGATATTAACGATATTTTGCGTTGTTTATGAGCAATTTTATCCATATTAATCTTGAGGACTTTGCACAGTCTCTAAACGCTACAATATAACAACGATTCTAATTGGCGAAGACAACCCGTCAATCAAAAACGGTGTCCATTCACGTACGGAATTGCATGACGGGGTGGCTCTTTTCGGTCCGTACAGAATTCTGTAAAACTGTTGATAGTTTCTCGGCTAAAGCTGTTAAAGAAGAATCATGCAGTTGACTAGCCGTGTCAAGTGGTGCTTTTGACAGGTACGTATCTTTAACCCCGCTGGTATATATCAATAGAACATTTTTGAATCAGTTATCACGCGCAAACGCCCAGGAAGCTTATAACAAGTAGGCACTCGGACGATATTGATTGGAACAGCGGTAAGTACGTAGTTATCGGTGTTTTTACGTGCAACCGCAGCTTTTCGGTGACCTTTGACACCCAGGCTGAGCTCAAAGATATAAAGTTAAGTGAAAGATGGTGTTGGCGAGTACAGGCCAGTCTGTGAATGAGCACTTCGGAAACCGGGGGAGGGGAGGGAATAGATGAGATATGAATTTTCTCCCACCTCGAGGAAAACGAAAGTGATTTCTGTTATATTGAGTGACTGAAAAAGTGTGTGTTTTCCCCAGATTGAACCCATAACGGTGTTATTATGGTGGGTTGAAGCAGTTTAATGTGTCGCCTTCGCCGACAGTAGCATTCATCATCTGGTTAAGTCCTGCGTTTCTGTACCACAATAAAGTTCTAGAGAATAACAAGGTCGACATCCGGTTTGTGTTATGAAATAAAAGCTTTCAATTGACGGTAGTGTTTTATATTTTTATAACATAAAATTGCTGTTCGCAAGACAAGGGGAGGATAGTATTTAAATTAATATTTTAGAGAAAGATGGATGTTGTTAAGTCCTAGGGCAAAATGGAAAGTTTTTGTTTATTAATGGGTCACAAGTAAAACTGAAGAAGTTAATAATTCCTATGACAAGAAAGTATTTGGCAATATACTCTCTCTCTCTCTCTCTCTCTCTGTGTGTGTGTGTTAGTGTGTGTGTGTATGTGTGTATAAATTAAAAGCTAATTAGTGGGGCCTTGTGCTCACTTGTGGGGCTTGTTACTCCCTAATGCGCTGTTAAATGTCATTTACATACATTTTCCCCAATCAAGCTAATGTTGTTGCAGAATTGTTGCAGTGTAAAAAAAAATGACTGAGAACAGTGTATTTTATATTCATACGTCATGTCTGTGGCAGATTCATCTTCATCACTCATACAGCCTTTCCATAATTAATTCAAAGTAATTATTTTATATGAACTATTACAATATTATCCCAGACTTCTGGCAGATTCTTCCAGAAATTTTTTTACAACCCTGGTCCTTGATCTGTGCGCATCCTGTCCAGGGCTTACCCTATGGCAGGTGGGACGCTCTCCAAGCCCCCCCACCCTGAATCGGATAAGCAGAAGAGCATGGATCACACGTCAAAGATAATATAAATAAATACCTGTACCTGGAGTGAAGATTGATATATTTTTGCTGAAATATGTGAAGTTTTATTTTAATGGTAAATAACACCACTTCCTGTTTCTGTTGGTGTTCTTTGAATCGACTTGACCTCGCTTGCTTTCGTACAGCCAGTGCAGAACTGTTATGATGTGTCAATAAGTTAAAAAGGTGGACGGCGCCAGTGATGAGAGCCCCCTTCGGTACTTGAGCAGGATACCGGAGGTATGTTCAGACGTTTAGGGAGTGGTCATGACAGAGAACGTGTGGTTCTATATTTTTTACGTGAAAAAGCAGTCGCTGTTTTGTCAGCCTCACAGTCACTCACACCGAAAATTGTTCTAATCGCTGTTTGGACATGATGTCCGCCTGCTGGCTTGTCCTTTTCATGTTTTTCCCTCGTCCACATCTCATTGCTTACCATTGTTAGAAAGCATACAGTGTTGTCACGGTTAGGGTGCTGCCAGAAATTTCCTCAGTTCTGTTTCAAATCGCCGTATAAAATAAATGGCAACTGTTTCACGGTGAGGTGGTATGCCCCCGCCGCCTCCTCCTCCTATCCGCATCAAATACATGGCCACAGACCTGCGTTGTATGTAAAGGAACAGTTGAAACAGCACAAATACGTGAAATCCAGTTTGTGTCGGTGTCTTTGGTAACAGCTGCTCGATACCTTTTTACAGTATTGGAAACTATTGCACATTAAAAGCGTACCTCGTCCAGTTAGCACAGCTAGCAAGCTAACTAGCTACTTTTATTCCTAGTAACAGTGTGAGGAAATAGAACTACTGCTGTGCAAAACACTGACCACAGATGCATGTGCCCGGTCAAAAAATTCCCACTTTAATTAACCAGAGAGATTGTTTTCCTTCTTGGTGTGGGAGGCATTTTCGGCGACATTGTCGGGGAGTTTGACAGGAGTGAAATATCCCCACTACTGTACCGTACTTGGGTTTTTTCCTCCTCTAAACCAAAGCAAGATGGACTCGCATTTTGCTTGTCTGTCTTGTCAAGGCTTACGTCGACATTTTGCACGCAGATTTTAAAACAAATGTGTGCTTAGTGGTGGAAGCGTATTAAATGGACGAACGGGTCGTTTATTCACGCAGCTCGCATATTTTGTGGTGTTACTGTTCACGAGGCTCGACACAGTACATCGGTACCCTCAACACAGATAGTCCGATCGGGAATCTGCCGATTTACCTGAGACCACTGCGTAGCAAAATAGTCACTGCAACTGTGCCTCCTTAATTCGGGGCAGTTATTTGAAATGAACCCGGTGGTCAAAGGGTTTTGGCCTACATGTCTTGTTCTGGCTACAAGGGCGAATTCATTGAAATGAGACAATGCCTCTCGATATTTTCACGCCGGTGGGGTCTCGTGCTATGCAATGTTTACTCACTAATGCGCTGTTAAAGTTGTTTTGCATGCATTTTTTCACTCAGTCAAGCTCATGGTGTTGCGGAATCATTGCAGAGATGGAAGTGTAAAAGATCACTGAGAGCGGTGTCTTGTGTTTTATAGGTCATCGTCATTGCATGACAAAGGCTGTGACAGATTCATCTTCATCACTCATACAGCATTTCTATAATTTTCTTCAGTAAGTATTCCTGTTTTCCACACAACATTCATAAAAGCAACTGCTGTCATCTAGTCTAACTGTGGTTCACAGTCATTATATCATTCATTCATTGAATGGTAATTAAATTTGTCCTATGTTTGATACGCATCCAGAAGTGCAAACATGTGGAAAAATTAAACATCAGCAAGTGAAAATAAACAGAGAGGATACATTTACAATGTTCAGTAATTTGCCTGGTTTGTGTGTAAAACATTAAAATGTAGTAAGAGAACTACAGCTGAACACAGGGGTGCCATTTTATTAAAACGATGATTTCGCTTGGTAGCTCTTCATAATAGTCTACAACTAAGAGTGCACTTCCCCTTGAATGAAATAGAACTTCCAAATTGGAATTTGTACCAGAGATTATGATGTCATTATATTTATTTACAAATACCAGCAGTGCACTAGAATAAGAAGGTGACATTGAAATTGTTACATGAAAAAAATAATTAGACTGTCATTTTTAATTTTTTAAGAGAAATTGGTCCCAAGGAGGTACAGTACATATAAAAAGTGTACACATTCCTGTTTAAATGTAACCTATAACCTGCTCAGTTGAATTGAAAAACAAATCTGTTTAAATGTTTTTTTAAATGTTTAAAAATGGTTACATAACTTTGCACACCCTTAAACTGATACGTTGTATTCACATCAATCAGTCTTATTGGTAAGAGTCTATCAGCATGGCAAATCTCGAGTTGGCAATATTTGCCCACTCTTCCTTGCAAATATGCTCCAAATCTTTGGGATTGTGAGGTCATCTCTTATGTCTTTAGGTTGCCCCACAGACTCTGGGTACTGGTGGACCATTTCAAAACTTTACTTTTTTCTGGTGAAATCATTGTTTTGTTGTTCTTGCATTCATGGGATCCTTGAGTTTTGTTGTCTTTAAAGTTGAAAGTCTTCTTCATTGTCATCTTCCTAGCAGACATCAAAAACTTTGGATCCAAAAGCGACTGGTGTTTGTAACTGTACATAATTGACTAAAGCTGCATTTCCAACTGAAGAAAAGCAACCCCAAACCATGACCCTGCCACCATGTGTATGGTGGTCTTTTGGTTATGGATAGTATTGTCAGAGCTAAGCGTACAACCAGTTCAACCATGGTCTTATCATACTATTACACATTTTACTATATGCTTTTGGGAAACTTTGAGTATTTTTTTTGCAAATTGTAGCCTGGCTTAGATGTTTTGTTTTGGTTGTTTGTTTGTTTTTGTTTTTTTAGAAAAGGCTACCATCCTGCAAACCTACCCCATAGTCCAGAAATATGGAGAATACAGGAAATTTCTGTCACATGTAGTACACAACTAGCACTTCCCAGTACTGTAGCTGCAACTCCTTCAGTGTTGTTGTAGTTCTTTTAGCAGCCTCTATGATGAGTTTTCGTCTTGTTGTTTCATCAGTTTTGGGGACGCCCAGTTCTTTGCAATATTACTGTTTTTCCATATTTTTTCCACTTTTAACTTTGACTGTCTTCACTGTGTTCCATGATACAGTGGGGCAAAAAAGTATTTAGTCAGCCACCGATTGTGCAAGTTCCCCCACCTAAAATGATGACAGAGGTCAGTAATTTGCACCAG